>NC_138148.1:16279800-16372300 GCF_964199315.1 Orbicella franksi | reverse complement strand
CAAACCAGGCTCATGATGTCTTGATGTACGCAATACCAATTTCTCTTATTCAAGCATTTGACTGAGGTATGACAAACATTTTAATACATCAGACGATTTTAGCTCAGTAGTATTTCGTGCTTTAGACTAAGAGGATCAATATTGACAATTGCATACTGAGGCAACTTTCGAACCCGACCGATCATTGTGTGGCTGAGTCAAAGTTGCTGTTTAATCTGAACTGATGAGGTTATATAGATTTCGCAGAAACATCAGTTTTGGTCTGACTTACGGCAAAGATTTTACTTAAGGTTAAATTTATAAACCATTCATATGATGGTGAAATTCTTAATTTACTGAGAATGAATCTGCGAACACGTGCACGTTCAAAAAAAAAAACAATTTCATAAAGAGACAAGAACGTTCAAAAACAAATATTTACAGTCAACTGATCCCTAAACATAATCTTTAATTAATATATCTCAATAAAGTCAATCTTAAACTGCAAGCAAAGTATCTCAAAATGTGGGTAAACCAAAGAGTTACTAACAGCATTTAAGTACGTTGCGGTGCTCACACCATAGTTCGCGGACTACAGCAATGTAATAACGTTAGTCACAGCTTTGTTCTGTTTAAAAAAATTGTTCTGCAATTTTCAAACGTACTAAACAAAGACAAAGATAACGTGACTATATTTATTGAGAAGAAACGAGGCATTAACAGAAGTACAATAGTGAGTGAGACCTTTGAGGGCTCAATAAAAGGGAAGTGATTAATGACTATGCAATTTCCTGCTCAGTTCGAGGCGTAGCATGCGAAACAAAGACGCCGTGCACAGTAAAACGCTGTTCAGGGTAGGTGATCCACGAGGTACAAATATCACAAATGTACCCTCACACCGCACGTGCACACCAAAAGGATGTGGTGAAGCAATTTAATATCGTGACCAGCAGTATTTAGCTAATTAAATATTATCTGCGCTTTCCGATAACTGAGTCGAAAATGATTGCGTATTTAGTTTCGACTTACGCTGAAAGCTTTATTTGCGTGGTGAAGGCGCAGCTTTTCTTTCGTGACCTTTAAGAGAAGGAATGTTTTTGTCTGGCCCCCATTGTGTTCCGAGCAAATTTCTATTTTGGGATGGTTCAGAAACTCGGACGAGTGCCAGAATAGTCTAGGTAAACATTGCTCTGCGATAATGGGAACGGGAAACTTCGTCCATTAGACTAATTTTGGTGTCCTTTATCTACAATTCAGTCATCCGTTTTGATAGATATACCGTTTTCGGTCAGTCTTAAAAAGTCGTATAAGGCTGTTTCACTTAATTTTCTTGACAATACGAAGCAAGCAAAATGACAAGATTTTGTTTACCCTTCGCACTAGGCCGACAGCTAACTAATTGCTATTTAATTGCACTTTGTCAAAATAGCAATTAAGATTACATTCCCTGCGAGCGTGGGCAAAGTTCATGGCACAAAGATTTTATTGATAACTCGTCAGTGATATGTTAGTGGATTACTTGTTACCAAAGGAATGTATTTGATAAATTCATGTCGACTTTGTATTTCCTCTGGATGAGAAATGACCCAAATTTAAACTACGAGTAGTCAGGACTTTTCTCGGCCATTTTTTTATTATTATTATTATTATTATTATTTTTTTATTTTTTTTGCGTCACGCACGACTGACTAAACGAAAGAGGGACTACTGGTAGTCTAACCTAACTTTAAATCCTTGGTGTCTTTCAAGATTTGTGCAATTCCTAACTGGCTTTTAAACAGATCAGACCACATGCACGTTAGTCGAAGTGTTCGTGTTCAAGGCCTTCAAGATGTTTTTCGCAAGCTTTATGAACTGACAAGCCATCCATTAGCAAATATGTAAAATGTGAGTGGTAGTGAGCTAATTAATTTTAACCTGTGAGCCAAAGGCCGTATACCCTGATGTTTCTTTGAGAAATCATTTGAAAAGTCGTACAGAAAGTCTCTTTGTCCTTTGTAGAATGAACTTCATCTAATCGGTTTCTTCTCTCCTCTTCTCTCTATTGTTCCCGAACTCAATAAAGTAGAGTGACTTTTAAAATATTCAGGAAGATGCCGTTTTATGCTTTATTTACGTGCTCTGCGCCACTAATCGTTCCACCGACCTTATGATATTATTTACAAGGAATCTGCTTACCATAGGCGGAAGGGTTATCAAACTAAAATATATTTCATTAATCTATGTAAGAAAAGCCGATCTTTGAACACAGATTGGAATGGAATGGAAGGTTCAATTTCTCCCACAATTTGTCTTTAAAGACAAGTGTTTTTTAAAAGATGTCCTATTTGTTCATCCTTCACAAGCTCCACTTCTGATGGACTTTCAAAATCCTCATGCAAGAAGTATAAGTTCGCTTCGTACCTACGTCTACAAAAGATAAAGCGATGGGAAGATTACACTCTGTGTAGGTTATAATCATCTTTAAGGCTTTATCAAAGAGCTGAGAACCTTTCTAGAACGTTTCGCCTTTTTGAAAATAACTTGAAATCGATCTGTCAGTTTGTGACAAAAAGTGACTAAGTGGCAATGAAAAATGAAGTGCTAATTAACTGTTTTGTAGTTTAATTTTCTTCACACGGACGAAATACTCAAAGGCGAGCGACAATCCCTTGTTTTTCGGCATTTTAATTAAGTGGGAGGGCCGATGAGCAGAGTTACGGCGAGCGAGATACTGATGACAATTCAAACGACCTCCTTGGAGTAAAGCTCTGTAAGATCGCGGCAAGAGCAGTTCGTAATCTGGGACAATTTGGCAACTGAATGAAAGTGTCGACCGATTTTCTAAATTTTTGCAAATTTGAGCTTGACAAACAAGTACGCGCTGGCTCATCAGGTTCAAAGGGGACTGGGGTGGGGGGAACCGAAGGCTTCAATCCGTAGGCTTCATAGACTCCCGCAATAAACTCCGTCCCCGCCGAACTGAAGTAGTACCACAGGTCAGTTGACGAGGCGTCCCCACTCGCAAAAGAACAACATACGCAGCTGGTTTAAAAAGTAATTTTCGCTTCAGTTTATCAGTAGTCCACTTGTCCCGTGGTTGACTATGTCCAACTGATTAACTACGAAAATGGAATATGGGATCTGTCCTTCTTATTACATTAGTAGGTAAAAATATCTATTTACTTGCAGTAACAAACACGAAACAAGCCTTGACTATTTCACTCATTCATGGCTCTCAGCTCGAGGCCTTGAAATTGTGAGAATAATGAATGCATCACAACAGAGTTTCACTTCATAGTAGGTAGAAATAATTGTTAAGACAAAAGAAACCCAAATACCTGCACCTGTTTTTCTAATTTTGGTTATGGAGATTTAAAGTGATTTTAACGAGGTTTGTTCTGCTGATTATTTGGAAGAGTTAACCGTCGGCATCGGCGTATTTACGAGTCGGCAGCTTTTTCCTTCACAGATGTCGATCAAAATAAAATCTGGAAAACCCTCGTGCAACGAACTTTCTTCCAAATCAAACACCATGTTATCCGAGAGGAAGACCTGATATACTCACCAGACTCATTTAAGCAAGCAGATAACGAAGTGTCGACCACGATAAATAAATAAATAAATAAACATTTATTTACCTTCTCCTTGGATTGAGAGCATTGCATTTCGGGCCTAGGGTGATAAAAATACTGATGTTATCTTAGGAATGCGCCATATCTTTGCAGCAGGAATCTTTGTTTATCGCTGGTAAGCTTGCCTGAACCCATCTATGATACTTGTATCTATGTTGTTATACCGAATAAATTTATCGAGCGGTCCACGGTGGCCTATGAAATTAGTGACAAAAAAGATTTCCTAAATCCCAGTTTCCTCGATCGGTACCAACTAAAAAGGCGTTGTTTATAATTTTTGCTCTTTTTTTTGCGATGTTCGTGAACTGAACTTCGAGGGGAGATGGGGGAGATGTTAAAGTTATGGTGGTAAGCTACATGTGCAGGAAAAAACTGATTCGTTTCGCTTTGGAGGCCGAGTTTGCTTCGCCAAAATACACTTCGTTATCAAGCCAGGTCAGTTCAAAAACGACAAGCCTCTGTACTTGTTTTTGTTTCGGCGAATTTCTAGAAAAATCTGATGAGGGAATTGTTGCGGGCTCTTCTTGAGCCCGCAACCTATTTTGCACGCCATATCTCGATTTTGGAGCAAATTTGTTCTGCCCAAATCAATCGATAAAGCCTCGTAAACCAATTAGAATCCAGTTCCACTCGAACAAGAATATTTTAAAAGATGGCCTTCGAGTCGGCCAGTGTGCTAGATCTTCAAAGCCAAAGTTTTGCATCATTGAAGTGTTTATGTACATTTAAAGATAGAAAATGGAAAGAAACAGTTTTAAAGAATACTCAGTTCTCGCTATGATATCAAAAGAAGAGCAGCAGTTAGGGACTGGGTCGAGTAATGGCGACGTAAAGACGTGCGTTGCTGCCGCCCGCCGATCTTTCTGCTCTGTCTTTGGTAAATGGCCGTTTTTTTCGGTCAGTTTTTGAGCAAAAGAAAAACGATATCCTCAGACTCTTCCGACGAATCATCTCTTTCGCCGGAAATCAAAAAAACGAAGCCATACTCCTCGCCAACGCATCACGAAGACGAAATAATGACAGCTCTCAGTATGACACAAGATGTTGGTGCAACTCTACAAGCAATCTTAGCAAAGCTGGAAAAGCTTGATTCAATAGAATCCGCCGTGAAGACAATTGAAGCCAATCTCGAGAACTTAGAGAAACGAACCCAAAGGCTAGAAGATTTCCAAACAACAGCGAAGAAAGATATTGACGATCTAAAAGAAGGGATCAACTTTACTGGACAACAACTCAAGGATAAGACAGAAGCTATGGAGAAGGTGCATCGACTCTATGAAACTCAATTAGCAGAGCTCACGACAAAATGCCAGAAAAATGGGGATTTGTTAGACGAGATCCACACTAAAAATCTTTACTTAGAAGCCTACTCCCGCCGGGAGAATATCAAATTCACGAACATAGAAAAATCGACAGAAATAGGCGGCCGCACTAGTGAAGACACCGAAGAAGTTCTCCGAACTTTTCTGGAACGTGATCTTGGTTATAGGGATGCAAGGAATGTAGAAATTCAGCGAGTACATCGCATCGGAAAAAGCAAGGATGGAAATCCGCGTCCTATTCTGGTCCGTTTCCTTAGATATAAAGACTGTCAACAGATCTTTTTACTGGGTCACCGGCTTAAAGGCACTAACTTTCAAATGTTCCGAGACCTTCCCCAGGAAATCATTACCCGTCGCAAAGTACAGATGGGAGCTTTTAAGGATGCCAGGAAAAATGGAGTTGCTGCCTCCTTCAGCCAATCTCAACCGGATAAATTGTATATCAGAGGTAAATTGTGGCCGATCGGGCAAAAATTTACTATTTAATTAACACTAAATAAACTTTGTTCAGATTGACCGGTAAATTGTTCAAACTTCTCGCAGTTTCGTTATTGCCAATATGCTTTTCACCAATTAGAGGCGGTCGGCAACTTAAACGGGCTAATAGAGTTGCAGGCTTTTTCTCTTTTTTGCTGTAGCAAGCAATCAAGTTGCCTAATTTCTCCACCATAAGTCCTTTAGTAATTTTATTCATTTTGTGTGTGCTTTCGTTTTACTGTCTCCAGGGCATAAAAATCTATCTAATTAACAATAGTTTAAAGGCATGTGGTCATTTAGATATCTTTTATTGTGAAAATGCAAAACAGTCAACTCAGCCTCCTTCATTACTCACAATACAACAGATCTGAAAATAATTTCCCTCAATGTTAGGGGATTGGGAAACAATGCCAAAAGAAAAGAGGTGTTTAACTGGCTGAGAGCGAAAAAGCAATCTATATATATGCTGCAAGAGGTCCATTGTTCTCGAGAAACTACCGATATATGGTCTTGTGAATGGGGGTACAAAGCGCTCTTCAGCTGCTGCAGCAGCAACAAAGCAGGGGTTGGTATTCTTTTCAATAATAATTTCAATTGCCAGATCCACAAAGTTTTCTCGGATCCGAATGGACGCTTTTTAATATGTGATATCGTTGCTGATAGCAAGCGTCTGACTGTGGCTAACATCTACGCTCCGAATGAAGACGATCCAAACTTCTTTCAGGTTTTTTTCGATCATTTATCAAACTTTAAATGTGGTGAAATCATAATTGGTGGGGACTTTAACTTAGTTCTTGACGTTGAAAAAGACAAGAGGGGTGGCCTTGCCAGAACACACAAAAATGCCTTAAAAGTGATTCGAGATTTCTCTGAAAATCTTGGTTTGACTGATATTTGGAGACTTTTCAACCCAGAAGCCAGGAGATATACTTGGCGCCAAAACCAACCAGTCATACATTGCCGACTCGATTTTTTTCTAGTAAGTGAATCATCTTTATGTGATGTGACCCATGCAGATATTTTTCCTGGTTTCAAAACGGATCATTCGATGATTACTCTGAATCTAGCTTTACACTCGAACCCCAGAGGCAAAGGTTTTTGGAAGTTGAACACGTCCCTTTTATCCGAAATGAGATATGTCCAAGAAATTAAAACAACAATTGAAAGCACTGTGAAACAATACAAAGACGACACCTCAGTGAACCCAGCTCTGCTTTGGGAGATGATTAAATTAAAGGTGCGAGAAAAATCAATATCTTATGCTGCATACAAAAACGCGACAACAAGGAAACGCGAAGAAATGTTGGAACGCGAAATCGCCTTGTTAGAAAAACATTTAGACAATGCAAGCAATAGTAACCCCTCATATCATATTGTTGCTGAAAGAATTTTTACCTTAAAGAAAGAGCTAGAAAACATTTTTGAGTATCGAACCAAAGGCGCTATCATTAGGTCAAAGTCGCAATGGTACAACGAGGGCGAAAAGAACTCCGGATATTTTCTAAACCTCGAAAAAAGGCACTGTAAACAAGGAACAATTAGTCAATTAAAAATTAATGACACCGACTTTGTCACCACAGACAAAGATATCTTATCTGAATGTACGGCTTTTTATAAAAATCTTTATACGTCAAAAAGCCCCGACAGCATCCAGTCAACATTCCTCTCTGAAGTGAACTCCACTTCTTTGACCAATGAAGAACAAACTTTATGTGAAGGCCCCTTAACTCAAAAGGAATGTTTCGAAGCCCTGAAGAAGATGGAGTCTGACAAAACGCCAGGCACGGATGGACTTCTCGCCGAATTCTACAAGGTTTTTTGGAAAGACATTTCTTCTTTTTTAATCTCGGCCCTCAACTATGCTTTTGACTCTGGCTGCCTCTCAGTAACACAAAGACGAGGGGTTATAAAACTAATTCCAAAAAAAGATGCGGAACTATACTTCATCAAAAATTGGAGGCCTATTACCCTTTTGAACACTGATTACAAAATCGCAGCAAAATCTATTGCAAACCGAATTAAATTAGTACTTCCAAACCTTATCAATCACGATCAAACAGGATTTTTGAAGGGCAGATTTATAGGCGAAAATATCAGACTCATTGACTCTATTATCCAATATGCCACAGAAAAGAATATCCCGGGCCTGTTACTTTTTATTGACTTTGAAAAGGCATTTGATTCTCTCGAATGGTCCTTCATACATGGAACATTAAGATCCTACGGTTTTGGTGCTTCGCTAATTAACTGGGTGAAAACCCTGTATAGTCATACTGAAAGCTGTATTCTGAATAATGGATGGGCAAGTAATTTTTTTGAAATTCAAAGAGGTGTTAGGCAAGGCTGCCCGCTCTCACCTTATTTATTTATCCTATCGGTAGAGGTGCTGGCCACGGCAATTAGGAAAAATACTAATATAAAGGGAATCTCTGTAAATAATGTGGAAATTAAGTTAAGTCAGTATGCCGATGACACAACACTTATATTAGACGGGTCACGTGAATCTCTCCTTTCATCCCTTGCAATGCTTGACGATTTCAGCAAAGTCTCTGGCCTCAGACTCAATGATAAGAAAACGGAAGCTCTATGGATTGGCGCAAGTATTGGAAGTGATAAAATTCTGTTATCAGGAAAAGAGCTTAAATGGCCAAAAGACAAAGTAAAATCCCTAAGTCTATGGATTTCAACAGATCCCGAACTATCTGCCTCTTTAAACTACAATGAGAAACTTGAAAAAGTGAAAGAAATCCTGAGATGCTGGAAATACCGCCGACTCACATTGTTAGGGAAAATCACTGTTATCAAATCACTAGTGGTCTCCCAATTGGTTTATCTACTCTCGCCTCTTCGCTCAAACTACAGGGTTTTAAAAGAAATAAATGAATTACTCTACACTTTTCTATGGAATGGTAAAGGCGACAAGATAAAACGGAAGGTAATGATCAATGATTTCGGTGGTGGTGGCCTAAAAATGATTGATATTAGTTCCTTCAATAAATCTCTCAAAACCACATGGATTAAAAAATATTTAGATAACAACAATAAGGGAAAATGGAAAATCTTTTTTGATATAACCCTAAAAAAATATGGCTGTCAAAACTTTTTTTCCTACAACCTTAACGTTAGAGACACCTTATCGACAATAACAACTTCGGATGCCTTTTTAAAAGAACTATTAGGAATCTGGGCGGAAGTTAACTTTGAACCTGAAATAACATCGAAAGATCACTTTCTGGATCAACAACTTTGGCATAACTCCCTAATAAAGATAGCCAACAAAACAGTTTTTTTTTTTAAAATTGGTTCACCAAGGGAATAACTCGGGTGAAACATCTTTTAGGACCGGACAACAACTTTCTCTCGTTAAATGATTTCCGCTGTAAGTATGAAATAGACCCTCGCCCTCTCAGCTTCTACGGATTAATATCGGCTGTAAAGTCTCTTCGGACTGATTCTAATTTTCAAGATTTACAGAACACCGACCACGAATATGAGCCACTTACAACAAGAATTTTGCAGGTCAAAAAAGCAACTACAATAATATATAAAAAACTGATTAGTAACAAGAGTTTAACCCCAGAGTCAAGTCAAAAGAAGTGGCTAGAGGATTGTGGCCTACCAATAAATGACAACATAAATTGGAATGCTGCCTATCTTTTAGCTAAAAAATGCACAAAGAGCACTAAGCTGATAGAGTTTCAGTTTAAATTCTTACATAGACGTGTACCAACCAATAACTTTTTATTTAGAATAGGTCTACAGGGCGATGAAAAGTGCAGTTTTTGTCACACCTCCTCTGAGTCAATAATTCATCTTTTTTGGTCATGCCGTCAAACATCTCACTTTTGGAATAAACTTACTGAATGGCTGAAAAACTTAAATTTACTTCCTAGAGATTATGCTTCGACAAATATTACTGCTTTGGGTCTGAGGCCAGATATCTCTCAATTTGCGCTTCTTATAAATTACTGCTTTCTCTTAGCACGATATCACATATGGCTCGCTAAAACAAAAAATGATCATCCAAATCTTACGCTTTTCATATGCACACTAAAATTACAATATGAGATAGAAACAAAAAGTGGAGACACGAAGAAATGGAAACCTCTTACAGGATACATGAGGATTTAATTGATATTTTAGATTATATTTTCTGTAGGGTTATCTATCTCCTACCCATTAATCTATTTCTAATCTCCTGTCAGATGCATAACTCATTTTACTTTTAATGTACCACATGCCTTTGGTCTGTTTTTTTATGTTTCTGTACTACAACCTCAAGCTGTAATGATAACTAGCTATTTTTCTTCTCAGTTTTTTTTTTTTTTTTTTTTTCTTTGCCCCTTGTCGTCACTGTATTTCTTAATTGTGTAAGTCGTGTAACTGTATTTGTTAGTAATGTAAGTCGTTTAGTTATTGTAATTTAAATAGTGTAAATAATTAGAGCAATATAATGTAAATAGAGTTAGTGTTGTAAGTAAGCATTGGTTTCCCTTGTGTTATTGCAAATAAATAAATAAATAAATAAATAATAAAAAAAAAAAAAAAAAAAAAAAAAGAAGAGCAGCAACCGATGAAAACTTGTATAGTTTGGTCCTAACTCGATTTTTGCCTCATTTGGGTGGACTTCCACTAAGAATGTATGGAATGCAAAGAACGCGATTTTATCACGCGCATCGCGATCACGGTATCTGGACCTCGGATCACGTGAAACTCAAGCATTCTTCTTCCTGGGCGACTCACCTCCTTCAATTCTGAAGATTCTAGTGAGCATTGCAGCATGTCAACTTGGGACGTTTCCTGTTCAGTGTTTATGTCGCGTTTGAAGTCCGCCACGAGCGAGTTGTTATCTGTTCTCGTCCTTGGAGTCGAGCGAGTTGTGATCTGTTCTCGTCCTGTGGAGAAGAGCGAGTTGTGATATACGCTCGCCCTTGGAGTTTTAAAGTTGAGTATAGCGTGACAAAGCGCGACAAACAAATGATCAATGTATGAGCCTTTGTGACGAAAAAAAATTAGAAAAAAACACAATTACAGCGTTTCAGTAAAACTTTTCAAAACGAAACAAACTAGTGTATCATGGAATTTTATAGTGTAGGTGACTGTTTCATAGGTTTAGTGAAATTGCTCTATGAAACACCTCCACGTACACTTTTCAGTTTTGAACACATAAATTGGCAAAATATGTCATGACCCCAAGAACCAAATAGGTGTGTTATACATATATGAGATTAATTTATAGATGAGATTATGAGATGAGATTATTGTATATGAGATGAGTTTATAGATGAGATTAATTAAAAAAAAAAAAATTAATTTCAATGCGCCACTGATTACAACAATTCTGACACATTTTTAGTAACACAAAGTACTAAGCATCGTCCTCGCCCGCATTTCCTAACTTTGGGTTATTACTAGTTTATTAATATTATTCAGTAAGAACTGTGTTGAAAGTTCCTTATGCTTGCAACAAACAGACGTAACTGATACTGTCAGACAGTTGTACGGAAATGTATTAATTACATGTCAAGGGTCATTTCAAACTACCGAATTTGAAACTTAATTATTTCAAGTGTGCTTTTCATTTCGAGTGCTGATAAATTTTATAGTATTTACAGGCTAGGCATCAATTTAAGCCCTGCACATTCTTCGCGACCTCAAGTTAATCTCTGAACTCAATAAACGTAAGCGTCGCATAATCTTACTCTCAGTCTCTTTTCTTATTTTTTCCTTCGCCTTCTTTCTAAACGATAGATATCCCTGTATTTCATGGTGATGTTCATGCACAAGTAATTGGTTTTTGTTGCTCTACACATTTATAAGTCCGTCATCAGGTGGTGTTAGACACGATTCGCAAAGCATGCCGGGAGAAATTTCCCCTGGAGCTCATTTTTATCTGATCGCTGAACAGCAAACATCTCCACGCGCTGATGGGATGTGGAAATATGACTTATAGGAGGTTCTCTCGCATCCGATACTGAAACAAATCTCGAATGACATTGATATGAGATGTTCCGCAGGCCAAATAAGAGCTGTAGATGACTTCTGCTCGATTTACAAAGCCACGATTTTCAGTGCTGACCAGATGATCTTAGGAATCGAAGCCTCGCGGTTCGTCGAATCTCTACGGTTGGAAGATAAATTATTTCCGTTTCTGACCTCTTCGAATTCGATCTTTACTTGCCGTAATTTAACCTACCTTCGGCACTTTCGTTGTTAGATATCTCGACTTGTGTATGAAGTGTATGAGTGTATCGCTGGCCAACAACATGTTATGTTTTCGTTCGACGATAAGAGAGCTGAGAAGTAAAACCTACGAAGAAAAGGGTTGAATAATTCGAAATCAAAGCAATGTTTTGTCCTTGAAAACTTGCGTAAAGCTTGATTAATCGAGTTTCTCCCGCTCTATTTCCTTATTAACCAAAAGGAATCATAAACAGCTTCCTAACGAGCTATGGCTCTTTCAAAATAATAATAAAAAAATATTCGCAATAAATGGAACTAAAAAACTAGAATCTTAATGGGAGAAGCGTGGTATGTTTTGCTTCAATGTAAGTGGTAAAAAAATTAATGTATTCATCCCCTGTACCAGGTCACACTTCCAGCAAATTCTTGTTCAACTTACAAATCCAAGATTAAATATGTACTGTGTGGATCTATTTTGTAGACAATGGGATAACACGATGTCGGTCTTGCTCAACTTCCTTGAATGTGTTTGAAGTAAAAGGTCTAAATGACTTTGCCTCAAACATATCAATGTTCAAACTGATGAGAGTTTGAGATTTCTCTTCACCTAGTGTCTGCTCCAAGTGTCCATTCGTGTGGTCTCAGTACATGCGAGGCCACTTAAAAGGGAAATCGGGCTCAATGGAAAGAAGGCCAGGATGAGTTGCATAAAATGAATGCTTTGGACAAATAATATACCTCGTGCTATTTGAAGTGGTTGCAACTAAAATTGCAGATGTGAGATGTGAAAAAAAATGCTTTTTAAACTGAATATTTGAAAAGTACTGATAAGCACAACAAAAAAAAACAGTAAAATAGCACAAAAACCATATTCTGGAAACGTATAAATTAGTAATATGCTTGTTAGAAAGGGACAAAACAACAAGATCATTATTTATATGTGAAGACAATATATATATATATACATCAAGATTTACATATAACGCGCGCTCTAATTGGCTTGAACAGCGTGCTTTATCTGAGAACAGAGCACGGGTTGATGACGGTAAGTTGGCTTTCAAATTTTGCTTCGGAATTTTGACAAATTTGACCCAAATTAAACATCCCCTGTGACTCAGACAAACGCAATGGAAACGAGCTATTTGTCTGCAGTAAATGTGGCTCACAGAGACCATTGTTAGCAACAGTAGTGTTAAACTATACTAAAATAGCAAGTTTTGCTAGATTCCCGTCGACAAAACACGAGGTAGCGAAATAGACAAATTCTCCATCTAAACAGTGCTTCGATAAAAGACATTATATTTGTTACGAAGGCGGAAATTATACTTAAGAAGTAAAACAACGACAAAAACAACAATTGAACTGTCTCTGTTAATGATGAGAGGCTTTATTTTTGTGAAAATGCTCAACTGCCCAAACAACACTTACATGCAGTGTAGCAACGCTTGTTCTCCGGTCATCTCTGTTGCACATGGAACTGGCTAGCTCAAAAGACCACCGCAAACCGCATAATATCAAGCCAAGGTTTAATAATTATTCGATCTAAAAGAAATACATTTATAATTCGCAATCAGAACACATTTTCATCCGCAAGCTTTGAGCTCCTCTTTCGTAATTTCCACTGGAAAAATCCACGTTTTCATGGGCCAGAATACGGCCGGATTCCTCTGGGCTATAAACCTTTACCTGGCTATAGATCCGTATTTAAAAATTAACTAAAAAGCGAACTTTGAAAGCATCGTTCTTCTCTCGAAAGCCACTCAAACTACTCGAAACTAAAAGATAGCTGAAGTCCAGTTTGTGATTGACAGCTGTCGCTTCTTTAGCCAATCAAATTATTTGAACAATTGTAACAAAGATTGTGATTGGCTTATTTTAGCGTGCTTTATCGGAGAACAGTGCACGGCTGACGCCACTTTTAGTCATTTGGAAAATGAAGTTTGGTTTGAAAATTCAGCCGAATGCGTGGGGAAATTGTCGGATTCTTTATCATAAAACAAATAAAGAAGCCTGGACTGTGCTCTGTTCTGTTGTAAAGCACTTGGGAAGCGGTAGAGCACTCAAGAAGTGGGGAAAAACACTC
This sequence comes from Orbicella franksi, assembly GCF_964199315.1. Taxonomy (NCBI): domain Eukaryota; kingdom Metazoa; phylum Cnidaria; class Anthozoa; order Scleractinia; family Merulinidae; genus Orbicella; species Orbicella franksi. The sequence continues at coordinate 16,358,642 of NC_138148.1, read as the reverse complement.
GACTACGTCTGTTTTCCCCTACACTTCTCTCGTGCTCCACCGCTTCCTGCGTGCTTTACAACAGAACAGAGCACAGTTGAGGCTTTTTTATTTGTTAAATATACATCAAGATCTTCGTGCATATACATCAAGATTCGTCAGCTTAAATACTAATCAAGCATTGAAATTAAATTCGTCTATGTACAGGCCCCGTCCCTGAAGCTTTCGTTTCTTACCAAAGCGTGGAACTTCATCAACATTAGAAGCTGGCAACAGCACCAATTCTTTACAAGAGATACTATGCGGACTTTCTTTCGCTGACTTTCCTTTCCAGGAACTTGATCTTAATTTCCCTTTCTTTCCACTACTACCACTGCTTCCATAATTCACTCGTGGATTGTACAACGGAGGCTGCTGTGCGACAACACGGGGAATTTGAAAATTTCTCCTCAACTCTTCTTCAACATTGCTGGAGTTACCTCCACTGACTCGTGACCTTTCACGAGGCACTTTTCCTGTCATGGCTCTGTAAACACGGCGAACCAAGGAGCAGGTGTCTTCCTCGTTTGGCAGCGACGAATTCGCTGATGTTTGCTGTCATTTTTCGGTAGCCGTTTGAAAACACGATAATCGATCCAGCGCTCACGCTTTCCGAAGTGCACGAATCTTAATATATACAAAAATCTTAATGTATGTACAGATCTTCATTGCATGCCTGGGTCTCGATGAATGTGCACAAATCTTAATGTACGTAGACGAATTTTAATGTTCCTGTACATTTACAATGCTTGATTAGTATTTAAGCTGACGAATCTTGATGTACTATTTCCAAAACGAGAGCGAGTGTTTCATTGGGGTATCCAAACACCGAGAAACAAATGAAAGCACGAGGCCGTAGGCCTCGTGCCTTTATTGTTTCGAGGTGTTTGGATACCCCGATGAAACACGAAGCACGAGTTTTGGAAATAACTTCTCATGATCACTCTTAAAGAAATAATAAACAAAGACTTCCAATTAGAATTGTTTGCTGTCTAACATTCCTTCCTCGATAATTTCAATATCAATGATATTTTTTACCGGCGTAATTAATTTGCATTTATGGTGCGATTTAATTTATTCTGAGATGTGAAAGGTGCTGGGGATGCCAGCATTTACAAGTTGTCGTTCAGTCAGGATGTATATCGCAAGAAAGTCGTTCGAGAGATTTCGGTAGCCGAAAAGTGTGGAGGATGAGAAGAAAAGTGTTGATAATGCAGTACCGAAATCAACAGCTTATAAAGCCAAATGGTCGTGTAAGGTTTTCGAGGAATGGAAACCGCATCGATTAGTGAAGTCCTGTACTTTGGAACCCGGCGGTCTTTTTACCACGAAAGACTTTGAAGAAAGAGTGCAAACTTTGGAAACGGCCATTACAGATATGCCTGCATGCAGTCTCAACTACTGGCTGTCGAAGTTCGTTCAAGAAGTAAACAATTCTTCTGGGGAACGCTATCCTTCCCGTTAGTTGTACTCGATTATTTGCGGACTGAAGTGCCACCTTTCTGATGTAAATGGAGTGCTGCATTGAACCCTTTGGACATGTCCGACAGAAGGTAAGTTACATCTTTTGGGGATAAAATTTGGTTCGCGTAAACTACTTGTGTGCATTGTTTTTAATACTACTTTTTTTCTTTCGCTTTCTTAGGTTTGTGACATTTCGGCGTGTTTTCGATGCAGAAATGAAAGAAGCAACGCAAATGGGTGTGACTTTGAAAACAAAAGGAGGCACATTGTAAAAGCTTACTTCTGAGTAATAAATATTCATTGATTTTGTGCAAGTTGTCACTGTGCATATTTTAGTGGTATATACCACTCTCACTGGAGAGTGGTATACTGTTTTTCATTGGGTATCCAAACACATGCACGTGATGTGGTATACATCTTGTGGTTGGTAGTTGACCTTATGAATTATTAATGTATATGCAAATCTTGTTGTATATATATGAATTTGCTGTATATACACGAATCTTGATGTATATATCACTGTCTTGTCATATAAATAATGATCTTGTTGTTTTGTCCCTTTTTAACAAGCATATAGTAAACTGGAAGATTGTGAATGATAGGCACGGTCAATTAGCCCATGGTCCTGACCTGCCTTCGTTGCATGTCGTCATATCACACCTCTGCTGAAGTTTAAAGTTCAATGTAACTTGTGTAAACTAGAGAGAGCTCTTTACCCAGAACAGTGCTATGAAGGTCATTTGAATTATCTGTCAGTTTAAAATTTATTATTTACTGCAAGTGCTGTGGTCAACAATACAGTGATCATGTACTGATAATAACATTTCCTACTTTGGAAATTGTTAAAAATTTTGCCAAAAACAGTCTCCACAGCACTTCATCGTGTCGACTTGTAATAACTGTGACCAACTGAATTTAGAATGATCTAGCATGTAGCTGTATCTTAGATCATCTATAGTGAGATGGTTTGACTGAGATAACTAAATTGTAACAACATTTTAAAATAAAAGCAGATGCGCTATATTAAACACTTGCAGCCGAGCAATTTTAAGAAAAAAAAAATTGGGATTGCCATGCAGCTTTCTAAGTAGTCACTTGCATTATGTCATCATCTATTCTGTTTTGGTCTATTCCATTCTAAATTTGATATCCTAAAAAGCAGCATGCTGTAGCTTTCCTTGTTTGATCACTAAAGTGTTAGTGGATAAATTTTGTTCTTGGGAAATATAGCAAAGTTAATTCCAAGCCCATAGCCTTTGATAACACCAGCTTGTAATTCAGCATTTGCTTCAAGTACATTGGCTTCTTCTGCTCCAGGTGGGTTGAGAATTATGCGTAACTATACACATGAAATACTTATTATTTATTGATGTATGGTCTCCCACCACTACCAAAATTCAAAGGAAAACAAGCATAAAGAAGTGGGAGATCAAATATAATCAGTCATAGATGGCTGAACAATAACATCCGATCCAAGAGTAGTAAATTTCTGTTACAGATAACAATTCAAGACGGGCAGTGATCATGCATGATAGTAAAAACTCACTGTACTTTAATGGACCAGCATCCAAAGCAGGATCCAAAAATCTTGAACATCGGTCAAACAAACAGATGACATACGCACTACAAGAAAATAACATAAAAAAAAAAAAAAACGTTAAGATGTAAAGGGAACAAGCCGAACCACAAAATTATACTCTTAAAACAAGGGTAGAAATCACGCAGTCACTCTCGCGAAATACCGCAAACAACCGACAAATCAAGGAAAATGCCCTAACTTCAAGGCCGATTTTGACCGTTAAAACGACGGCGGCCGCCTGGGCCCACCGGACTTTTCTTAAAGTTCACCTCTCGAACTAAAGTTTCACGCAAAAATAATTCACAATACCGATCCCTGTTACCCCGCAAACGACCAAAAGAATATATCCTTGTCAAGCGCGTATGGTAAACATACGTTTTCAACATAGCATGATTTCCATTGACTAGTTCTGATGCAAAAATTGCTTACCTGCACTTAAGGCTTGGCCAATAACTGGTCTAGATTTTACACTAGCAGCCCCTAGAAAAGGTTCGTTTGATTCTCAAGATGAGTGCAGAAATCGCTCGAGAAACGACAACCTACTCTCCCATTCGCAAAGAAAACTGTGTCCGCCATCGCTCTTGCGGAGACGACATATGATTGGTCGAATGCTGTCACGCGAACCGTGTCCAACACCGCCTGAGTCGCCATGACGAGTCTTCGGAAAGGATTATACCACATGTCAGTAAGTTTCCATGGAAACTCTGTCGTATGACTTGATACGCCCCCTTAAGTTTTTCATCGGTCGTTTAAACCCTTGGCACTCCGGATGTCCTGTTTATAACGAGCCAGACGTTGTTAGCAACCAAAAAACAGGCAGGCATCAATTTAAACCCTGCACATTCTTTGCGAACAAAATTTAATCTCTGAACTCAATAAACGTAAGCATCGCAGAATCTTAATCTCAGTCTCTTTTCTTATTTTTTCCTTCGCCTTCTTACTAAACGATAGATATCCCTGTATTTCATGGTAATATTCATGCACAAATAATTGATTTTTGTTGCTCTACACATTTAAAAGTCATCATGATGAGTCTTTGAAAAGGAAGATACCACATGTCAGTAAGTTTCCATGGAAACTCTGTCGTATGACTTGATACGCCCCCTTACGTTTTTCATCGGTCGTTCAAACCCTTGGCACTCCGGATGTCCTGTTTGTAGAGTTGAGCACTAAAGGAATTTAATCTCTCCACCGCCACTGGCAACTCGACCAAGAAAAGCACTTCGAAGGAGCAGAAAATGGCGTTTTTAAAAAAACGTGTTTCCCCAGAGCCACTATGCCCTTCCACTACGGAGGGTGAAACTGAGTCATCGGACTCGTTACCTCTCAACGAAAAAAGCACAGACAACTTTAATCATGATGAAGACAAAGAGACCTCCACTATCGATTATCGTGGCGCTAAGGAATTTCAAGAGGGACTTGATGGCATTCCCGAAGAGGAGGTGCAAAACGAATTCAGTGGTGTGAATCAAAATGGGAAATTAAGCGCTAGAAGCCATTCTTCAAAACGCAACTCGTGGTCCAACCCTGTGGGAATTAACTCGTCTGGACGATATCATGGTTGTGATCGAGTGATTTTGTTGGCTGTGTGTTTCGTTTCCGCAGCGTCACTTTTGCTGACCTTGTTGATGCTAGTTGGCAAAGTTTCACCTGTGAACTGCGCCTGCTCCGGAGAAACAGGTATTTCCAATTATCTCCTGCGCATAACTTTATTCCAAAAAGAAAGCTATATATTAAATTTACTAAACGAAATTTCCCAACTTCCTTTTCCCGAGAAGCCCTAAATTATGCCAATGTATGTGCTTTCAAATTTATTTCAAATTTACTTTTGAACATTTCGACTGCTGGCATTTCCTGTATCTACGCAGGGATGTTGAAGTGAGTGAAAAAAAAATCCTCGCATTGTATTTGTTACTCATGTTGTTAAAGGATAAATGTATTAGTCAAAAATCTAATGCTTTTAAAATTACGCTAAAAGGTGTTGAATCCTATTGTTGTTTCGGAATCAAACTTGTTAAGGATAACGCCATTTCGCTTATTTACTCACGATAGCGAAATAAGAATCACAATAGATTATGGTTTCTTTAACCCGTTGCTGAGTCGTCCACAATGTTCACGATTAACTACTCCGATTTCTCAGGTCCCCAACGCAGATGTCTTTGTCATCTAATGGGCCTCAAAACTCTAGATCAAATGATCGACAACCTTGGAGGGCATTTGGTACGGATTTTCTTTGTTTTTAAATTTCGACACGACACCTTTTTTTGGACACTAGCAACAAAATCACCAGTCCAAAATAAAATAGTTGCAAAGCACTTGCTATTTACTGCTTGAGGATTACTACATTCAAGACGTGGACTGAAGGCTTCGTCTATAAACAATCAGAAAAGTGCGCGCGAACTTTATTGACTCGTCCGAACTTTATTGACTTGTCCAAGTCACACGATCATCAAAAAATTTACATTGAACCTTACACAAGTGCTTTATATTTTCTTGAGGGAATGAAAATAAATAGCGTTTTAATAGCTTCCAAAGTAAAGGATTGGTCATCCCATTTTTGTTATGACTACTAAACAAAGAAAGCAAAAATTTCAGATTTCGATCTTCTTGGTTCAGGTTTGTTTGCCAGTTATTCAACTCAAATTACTTCATTCCCAACGGACACTGACCTGGTGTGTTATTTGAATGAACTTTTTTTTTAGTTGAGTCTATAACATCTGATAAAATTGTTATTTAAGGACTTAAAGTTTTCAGCAAAGGTTATCGACGGTAAATAACGCTATGTTTATTTGGCGAATGAACTTGCAGTCTTCTGTGTTCTCCTCGTGAGTACACAAGTAGTTTTAATTGCATTCTTTAGATTCTTCGAGTACTACGACAATGCATGATTCTTTTTTTCGGTCTTCGAAAACAATGTTCCTCCGGTAAATTGTACTCCTTTTAAGATTAAACGAAATTTTACGTTACTGTGAGGTAATGAATATTGTTGTCACCGATACGACGTTTATTGAGTACTTAATTAAGTACTTGGACTGAGCAAGTCTGGGGATCAGTCAATAGAAATGGGCCAAAAAACTGAAAGTTGCTGGCTGCAACTGTGTAAAAAGTCAAAGTTTACGGTAAATAAGGTCTTAGATAGAATTGAAAAAGTGTTAGTACTGCTTTATTACGGAGGCAAGCTTCTTAACAAATGATTCTGGCTGTTTGCGTGCAAACGGGGCGCTAATACTGTTTACATTGGTTCATAGAATTATTAATTTTCCTGAATTTAATTACAGTTTTGCTGAGTTTAAATGGCATTTTTTTCTAGCCAAGAGGCAAGAATCATAGTATTTTAGCACGTGAGATATTATTTCGTTTTCGTCTGGTCTGTTCCCGCCACATTTTTTGCCGTCTTGTATCAATCAACATACCACACTCGTGAACAACTACTGCACACGAAGATTCCACAACAAACAAAAACATTAAGTTAGACTGAATGATGTTTTAAAAATGTGAAAACCCTTCCGGAGAAAAGTAAGTGCGGTATTATCTCCTCTGGTGGAGGTCGATATGCTGTGGTTAATGACTAACATCAAGTAAAGTGGAATGATCTTAGACGTGTATTTCTTTTCCAACAGAAGGGGTCGTTCCATTACGGAGGCCCCAGAGCCCCATTAGCTATAGCAATCTAATCTAGTTGAAACTGTACGTATCTGTGTGAAGTTGCTGTCAGAGCTGTCCTCTATATAGACTTAAAATCAAACCGCAGATGGCTAAACTTTTATTGCTGGGGTTGAACTGAAAAGGGTGATTTGGTCTAGTTTTGTCTGCTAACACTCGTTATTCGGCGGGTTCAAAGGTAGCTCTATACTGTAACAAAAACAGATTGATTCAGTCTTGGGCGATTAACTGTTGTTAATTTTCATTTGCCATCAGACGCGGCGTCTTTTCTGAAATTTCCTTGCAGGCCTGCTCCGACAAGTAAACACATTAGCAATACTTGATGACGCTCAATTATCTTCATCACATAACTTAGCTCGACTGCTCAACATTCATTTCCCAGGCGCTGTGCTTTGTCTACTCTCGCTCACTACGGATTAAAATTTCGGCGTGCTTAATGTACATGTGGAAGAAACCTGTTCCGCGTCCCAGAGTTATTTAACTTGGCTGATTCTTTAAAGTGATGATTGTCTATAACAACTAAACACAACATAGTGCATCACCACAGAATCTACAATATTCGTTATTGTTATTGCGAACTATCGTGTTTTTCCGGAGCCATGGGCAATCTATAAAATCTGCTAATTTAACAAAATTTCAGGTTTGTCCTTGCCTTACGGTTGTGTTATGTTTTTATGTTGGTTACGTTCTTTTTACCCAAGTGTGCTTTTGGCGTGTAATACTGCTAAGTGGACCGTTGAACTTTAATTGATCAATACTACCATTCTTTTGTCACAACAATAAACTGACAAATACCTTATCATAGGGAAACACGTTTTTACTATTTTCCTGACACAACACGTTATCAACAAAAGTTTTAAAAAAAATCATTAATTGATTAAATGTTTATAACTCAAACAAAAAAAAAAGAGAAAGATTGGGCATGTGGAGATGTACACCCACGTTGGGGATATGACGCGTTTCCTCTATTTCATGTTGTCGCTTGGTGTCATTCGTATATTTCATTCATCAACAGGAGGTGATCCCACAAAATCTAAGGCTGAGCATGCAGGCCTTTCGAAGAATGTACAAGAAATGAAAAAGAATTTATCTTCTCTTGAAGAAAATTCGGTAAGCGATACAGCACTTCAATAGTCGATTGGCATCTTAGTACATTCAACTAACTTTCATGTTTATTGCTTGGTTAACTTCCTTCCTTCCCCACCCTGCTCCATAATCAGTTCCGTGCACACTGAAAAGCTGATTTCTGAATGCCTTAGAAATAGGAACGTGGGTATTACAGTACGATTTTGTGAAATCTCACATTTCAGGACTCCTGCCCATTTTTACTCGTTCTGTAATCTCGGTATCTCGAGCAAGTGCAAAATTTTGCAACCACAGTAACAATATGTAATGATGGGAAGTGGATTGGGAAGCCACGCGGGAAAGATTTTCCTCCCTTAAGATTATAGTAACCAGCTAAGCCGGATCTCGTTTGAACTAACAATTGTGGCTTCCCTGTTCGAAGCCATTGTTAAGGAACTATTTGGAAATTTGTTTCTTTGTGTCTTCTTTCTTTATGGCAGGTGGCTACTCAACTGGAAACCTTTAAAGCAGAAGTGAGTTTACTATAAATTTTTATCGACGTTGCCATTAATGTCAGAGAAAATGTCATGGGTGTAGCATAGTAATATCAATATGTACGACCATTCGCGAATTAAATTCGGCGAATTGCTTCTACAAAACTTCGCGCAAAAGACATCAGTTTGTTGCTTGTTGTTTTCCTTCACATTTGGCCAACAATCTTGCCGAACTCATTTTTTTTTTTTTTTTGTAAGGTTAAGGAATACCCCTGCGACGCACGGCTTGCAGGCGTAGTTTAAATTGCAAATAATCTTAAAACTCTCTTTACGTATTTCTGTGAGTTAAATAAAACTGACTTGAAATTGACTTGACTTGGTCCATAAAATTCGAACTCGGCCAATATTTCCGAGGACTTCACCCTAGTTCAGTAACAAATAAACATTCGTTGCCCAATTTGCTCATATGGTTCTCAGAATGTCTGAAAACGGAATGCCTCATCCCAATTGGGATACCCTAGCCACGCATAACTAGTCACCTTTAAACACCAACTGAGGGGCAGCATAAGAATTTTATTGTCTTGACAATAATTGGTTTATTTATTTATTTTTTTTTTTAATCTATGACAGGTTAGTGCAGAGCTAGAGAAGCTGAAAATTAAAGTAAGTTTATTACTTAGGTATGACAAGGAAAATGCGATGCTTTATTGTAGTGCATAAGATATATCTTGTTCTATAAGTGGTTATTACTCTTCAATCAACTCTTGTTCTAAAAAATAATTAAGATGGGCTCTTTGTTTTGCTTGGCTTTGTTATGCTTTTTGGTTGTTTTTGTTGTTTTCTATCTTTCTTCTTCTTCTTCCTCTTCTTCTTCTTCTTCTTCTTCTTCTTCTCCTTCTCCTTCTTTTCACTATTTGAGGGCAAAGGGATTTCTATTGTGCAGGAATTGAATTAACACAAAAGCCTCATTTTATCTTTTTTCACTCGTATATAAGTCTCCTCAAATGTTTCCCTGTCATTTTCGTCTTCTTGCAGATGCAGGGGATTGAAGGAAAGGTATCTTCTGCAGGCAGTAGTAACTCGTCAAATGGAAGTTACATACAAGTAAACCATTAAGTAATTTTTGCATAGTCATAGTCGTAGGAGATACTTTCCCAAGAAACAATTGTGCATAGGGCATGGTTTCTGCACATGTTTTTCGCTTCCTCTGCTTCCTTTACTGAACATCTGAATATTTCGATATAGATTGTTCGTTCTCCATTTTTAGGAACAAAATACACGAGACCTCTGGCTCGCACTATAGGCTGTTCGACAAACAATTTTACAGCTGGAAGAGAAGGTAGGGGGAGAAGGCTGTTGAAAACATTAGAGGTAGTAGTTCAAAAATGTTTATACGGGCTTGATTTGGGTGAAAAACTAGTAAAGTTAAAACTACAAGTGATTGAAATTGTACCAAAATTGCTATATCAACCTATTATGCTGGAAAAATGACCAAAACTTGTTTGCCAATAAATGCGTGGGGATTTGCTTGATCTCATTATTCTGGCTATACTCAGAAAGAGTAGCAATGTGATCCATCACAGTATATGTGCTGCAAGTGCTTAAAACCGTTATTAGACACCTTAAAACAATAGTCCCTTTGCACGATTCGATCAGATGATACGGAATTAGTTATGCTGGGAGACTAGTTACACCGTGAGTGAGACTTCCAAAACAAAGAAACTCGTACCAGTCCAGCCCGACTTTCCTTTCTTTTGAAAGTCCCACTGTGTAACTTGCGTCCCAACATAATTAATTCCGTTGTATGTAACCGGATCGGGCAAAGGGCCTATTGAAAGTGCAGGTTTTATGGTCATCCACAATCTCAACTAGATTCAGACTATAATGCGGATCCCTTCGCAGGTGACATGGTTTCAGTGAGTGGCACGTTTTAACGCTATCTTTTTTTCTCATTTCAGTCGATCAACACAAGTAAGATTCCAGGTCCCAAGGGACCGCCGGGATATAATGGTACTCAGGGCCCTATTGGACCTCCAGGACCGCCAGGATACAATGGTACCCAAGGCCTCACTGGTCCTCCCGGTCTACCAGGATACAATGGCTCCCAGGGCCTCACTGGTCCCCCCGGGACACCTAGCTCTGCCAATCTGGGTCTTTGTTCTTACAATACAGGAGCCAGCCCTGGCGTTGTTGCGGATTCGGTTTATGCGCGTCAATCGATCGCTAAAACGGAATCAAATGTACGTCCCAAAGTAATAGGCCATATTCGTATTCTTCACTAGCTTACAACTGCTAATGCGAGGAATCTTTTCAAATGCAAATAATGTTCATCTCTTTTTAATGATATTCACCCGCAGGAACCTCTATTGCAAGTCAGTTCCAGTCCATTACGATGCGCTGGTTTAGCTTCGCATGAGCGTAGTAATTTTTTTCATTCCTATAGCTCTAGTGGCACAATGGAGTTTAGGGTAGATGAGTATCGTGTGTCCTGGAACTAAATTAAGCGAAAATCGTACTAGTGAGGCCAATGGTAACTAGATTGCTAATTTATTACAAAAAGAGGAAAATCAATGGTTACCATTCCTTACCTAGTTATTCTAATTTTAGTGATGATAAGTTGTTACATGGCACGTGCAGCTCGTGCTAAGAACAATGGACATGGCAAATGCAAATTTTCTTTTTATTATTGGAACGCACATTATTTACAACACTAGTTAATTATGCAATAATTATATATTAACAATTAGTATTGTAAGGCTCAGTTAATCAGCATTTTAAAGAATATTGTTATTCATAGGAAAGGTCTAGTGCACGCGCGGTATAATACCGTTTCGCTCTAGCGTATAGACATAGACGCAGACAGTTTATTTTACTTGGACCATACACTTAGCTATGGTAACGGTGCTTCCCATAGACTTGATAAGCAGAGTCTACAGGACGCACCAGCTCGTTTACAGGTGCGCCAAGGAAAAAAAGGAACAAAGTAAAAATGTATGTACAATTAGTTATAAATATCAAACTAAACTATCTAAGAATGTATAAGAATATAACAAAAAATGTATATAAATTGTACAGATAAAAACTATGGATAGGTAAGATAAGAAAAGGGAAAATCACCAGTTCAGCACTCTACCAACTGAGTTACCAAACCAACTGGGAGCTGCTCAAGTAATTTGTTCCTTAGGTGTATACCTGTAAAAAGGAGTACAAGTGAATATCTGATAGATCATATATTAGAATTGCGGAGAAAGAGGCCTGTTTGTTGACTAACCAATGCAATACCATTATTTTGATCAACTTGCAAAGGTAATTGCATGAACTAATTATTTTTTGCAGGGAAAGAAGTTTCTTGGTGTCAGCTGTGACTCGAATGACGCTAAAACAGTGCTGCTCTCAAGCACCATCTCAGATTGCAAGAGAACCTATACTTGTACCTGCAAGGGTGGTATCAGCAGTGGAGACCATGATATGTACTGTTACATTCACTACTGGGAGTGTCCAGCCTAAGACGAGAGGAATCATCTGTTTTATCCTCAACATCAAAAAAATCACATTTGTAACCCGGCTACATGTGACAGGGGAACAATGCACCAGGGGCGCATCAGTCCACACCACCATAGTGGGCGTATCTCTTTATCTAAAATTTCTTTGTTTCTAGATATACGACCACAATCTTAACGTACTACGTATTTACTAAAACAAACTTAAAGTTTATCAAGACGCGCGAAATAGGCCATTTTGTTGTTCACAAGAAATGGACTGAAATGTCCTTCTGTGGAAACTAAGGCCTTGTCCATACTACGTCGGAGAAATTTGAAAAGGAAGCTTTATTTCTACAGCTAGGCCCGCCATCCACACTAACCCGGAGAAATTGACCACGGAAAACAGAGCTTTTCGAAACTTCTCTGCCATTCAGAGGAATTTGAAGTTTAAGTGTGAACGGAAAGCATCTTGAAAACGAAACTTTTCGAAAACGATATCGTCACGATAATCGTGTGATTAACCCATAACCTCAAGGTTGCAGCCAAGCATTTCTTCCGCCGGCAATTGTTGCGTTTTCAAATTTCTCCTAGTGTGGACGGAAAACATTTCTTGCGTCTTCAGAGTAAAAATGCCGTTTTCGAATTTCTCCAGCGTTGTGTGGAAGGGGCCTGGGCACAGAAACGCTGTTAAAAACAGCATCATGCTATTTGAGTTAGAAAATATACCCCCTTAAATTAAAAACATGGCTCTAAAGTGCCGTCTATATAAGTCTATAGGCTCGTAACGGACTTTAAATTGGTCATCAATACTGGAACAATTAGGCTTCGGTTTTTTTGAAGTCTATCGTTTGTATTCAGCTTATCTCGAGTAGATGTAAGTCATCTTGCGATGTGAAGGGAATGTAAATAAATTCTGCTGCTGCAGCTAGCACCACCCTGTCAGCAATTCAATTCAGTTAATCCAAAATCATTGTAAGGAGGAAATCGTACAATCTATTACGGATAATTAGACAGGCAATTCAAGCCCGGGCCGGGAATTCAAGTTGGTCGGTGGCATGCATCGGTTAGTTCCCGGGGGGGGGGGGGAGTGCTACTCTACAAAGTTCTATACGGGGATGCTTCTTCCCGAGGTCCAGCCCCTTACCCTTTTGTATACCATCTTGACAGAAAAGATACACCTTTCGTATACCTTTCAGTTTAAAAAGGTATCCCTTTCACATACTGGCCCGTATTAAGAATAAATCGCCAAAAAGAAAGTCTTCTTGTCATTTTCATGTAGTGCCTGATAAATAAAAAGATATAGTCGTAAGGTGCATTTGTTCAAAAAATTTTAATTAAAGGCCTTTTAAAATAACTAAATGACAGATTTCTCTACCTTTTCATATGCCTCAACCAGTCAACTAGTGCAATCTCTACACTTTTATATACCTGAAGCCTGAGAAAGGTACCCCTTTCGGCCGGAGCCTCCCTGTATAGGCCATACAAGGGAGTGCCCCCTTCCTGGGATATGAATATAGTGCATACGAATCATTGATGACTGCGTATTATTAATACCTAACTATGACACATGACAACGTTATTACTTTAAACGTTTTGAAAAAACATTTTAAGGCATTGCAGATAGAATAATGTTATTAAGTTTTGTGCTTGTAGACATAAAATAGTCGACTACGGATACACACTTTTGGCTTTCTCGTCCGCTGAAAGAACAACAGGGAAGGCTATTGACTCTGATTAAGACAGTTATATAATGATTATAGCGTAATAAAACATATATCTAAAGACATGCATGTAACAGGCTACCATGATTACAATGATGTATTTGAAAATACAATTAAAAAATTGCAACTTTGTAAAGAACTAAATGATAACTTTCACGTATGGTGTTATTGCAACAGAAGTATAACTAGACGTGGCATATTTTCCGTGTAACACCTTGTCGGGGCGGGGAGGGGGGCGGAAAACCCAACTCGGTAAATAACCACTGCTAGCCACCGACACTGAGGGGAATAATTGTTTTAGTATATACCAAACCAGTAGGATAAAACATCCGCAAACATTGACTCAGAAGACTGCAAAAAGTCTTTTTTTTTTTTCGTATGTTCGCACGCAAAATGTGCAAAAGCGCAAGAAGAGTCACATGATACATCACGTGATCGAAGAGAGAAATCATAACGTGTCTCGTGTGCTAAGTGAAACGACAGCACGGTAAACTGAGCCGCCTCCAACAATAGAAAACGATTTGTACAACGGAGGACTTCTCAAGTGGTGATCCAAAACGGCCCGAATTGGGGACTTCTTGTTATTCAAAACTGCCGTCTCGATTTCTTGCGGACAGGCAAAACTTTTGAAGACACTTGTTGAGTTGCTCTGCCGACATTTCTTCAAAAGGAATTGTGAATTCTTCCTCCATTTGAAACCATTCTGTAAGACATTTCATAGAATTTCATTGCTGACATTGTTTTAATTTCACTACCTCGAAATAATAACTTTCACGTAACTTAGCAATTGCAAACAAGTCGTTTTGTGTCGGCTTAGGGGATAACTTCACTGCTAAGAATAATAAAACGGTACATGTAAAAACCACCCACGCCGAATTTTGAAGCCCTCTTGGTGTTCTCAGGGACAGCTGCCTAGTTTATCGCTAAAATTTGCTCTTCTGCCACGGTAGCAAACCGGGAAGCCATTTTGCTTACAACCTTAGTCGCGCCACCTTTGAGTAACCAATCAGAGTTCGCGAAAAGCACTACCCACTGGTTTGGTATATACTAATCGCGAAAAGCGAATAGCGAGTAGCGAATAGTACGAATAGTGCGCATAGTCTCGTATAATGCGAATAATAGCGAACAGTCGCGAACAGTCGCTAATAGTGGCGAATAATGGCAAATGAATGCTATCTATTACTGTTTTAAATGTCCTCGGCTGAAAAATTTGTTTTTAGCATGTACAGCACAACGGACAAAACTCGACCTTTATTTGATTTCTGTAAGGGGGAGTAAGAAGTCTTGTTTAACTTTGATTCATTGACATAAGCGTTTCAGTCTCTGATTAATGCACATATCAGTTTTGAATATTGAAGAACACGACAAGAATAACTTTCGCTAGAAATTTGAGCCCTATGTGTTCAAGACCGAGTTTACCAGAGTACCAGACAGGGGTGATAAATGTCATCTCTCCTTTTTGGATGAAACTTTGTCAGATTTAAGGTAATACCCAAGCACTCTAAAAGACAAAGTGGGCCGGCTTTGTGATTTTTCCCTTAGGAGTTAGATCACCCCCCCCCCCCCCCTGGTTTTTTGCCCAAAATCCCAAAAATGTCACTAAAATAAGCATCAAATTTAAACCAGGAGCCATAATCGGGAACGGAGACCGTAAGTCTTGGGATCCGCGCGCACCTATGATATGGGACAATTTTTCTATTTTTAAGGGCAAATTGCGGATCCACGCACGTGTCAGGGGTTCTCACGGGGATGTTGTCACGTTGCGTAATCAAATGGTGAGAGTTGCGAGATTCTCTTGCAGATTTTTCACAGCGATGGCCGGGAATAAGGCAAGGAATTAGAACCAGGGCTCTTATATGTAGTTTTATGCTCTGAGCTGATGGAAAAGGTGAGTTTTTCAGGATCGAAAACAAGACTTCAATTTCGCGCTGTGAATGAATAATAATATGTGCTCGCGCTAGTTGAACGCGTAAGCTTTTCCGTTTGCTCTGTAAAGAAAAGTTATGAAAGAAAACTCTTTATTCTGGTATCAAGTTCATTTGAGAGTTTCCCAAACAATGCTTAATCATAACCAAACCCTGTTTTTGATAGTTTCTTATTGCTTCTGTTTGTTTGGCGAGTTTGCAAAAGTTTTCTAAAGGAAAGTCTGACGCATACATAAGTAGCTCATTTGCATAGTACAACGCGTGCACCTAGCTTCAAATCCGAGTTGTTGTTTTCAATTGTCAACAAATCTTGACAAAGATTTCTTTCGTTGTCTTTTGCGCTGAGATGCTACAACAATTTTCACCAACGCCAAAAGGCTACTAACATCATGTGTATTTCTTTAACATAGTGAAATTTTACACTGCGAAAATAAAATAGACAAGGAGTTTTGATAACTCAACCAACGAAATCGAAATCGTTTTTTCGAGTTGATTAAAGACGGAAAGTGTCATCGTAACTTTGCTGATTATTTCTGCTGTATTCACATATTTTCAACTAAGCTTTTAATATGTTCTCAAACATTTATCAACCTTAAACATGCTTAAAAACTAGAGATAATATATGAGTTCGATGTACGTTTTCACACGAAAGTGGGGAAGTCCGATTTGTCATGTTTTACTGATTGTACAAAACACGCATAGGCGGGCGCTCTTATTCATGGACAACAGACAATTTATTGGATTTTTGCACAAACAAAACTGAGCAGCATCTACAGACATAAACTTTATGGTCACTTATTGGGCCTTGATAAAGCATCAAGCGTTGCTTACAATTCAGGCGAAACTCAAACTTGCAATTACTTTGTTTTACTTTTCGGTCGAGATAGACTCTGGCGAAATCCTGGCAAGTGTGTGGCAAGAGGAGGGAAAATTTGAACTCCTGAAACGGTGCTATATCCAAATATATCCAACTGGTTTTTTGCTGTGTTATGGAAAAGCAGTTAATCTTTAACATATGTGAAACTTAGAGTGGAGTAATGTGGAGCTCTTGTAAAAGAAGCAGCGGAACACAACTTGGTCAGCGATATAAAGCGGGACATAACTAAATTCGGCACTGTTTTATTTCACTTAAACTGGAGCAGCTTACGACGAAAATGCTGAGGCAAAATTCCAACAAGCATGAACGTATTGATTTGTGGGCCAAAAGTATCAAACCTTTCGGGAATTTCGGACGCCATTTCCCCGCGCTATAGCCGCAAAAATCCACGCAGCATGTACGCGCGTGTGCCGCACATGATGGCGCAATTTGTTCTAAAAATAGAAAAATTGTCCCATATCATAGGGACAGCCCCAATACTAGACATAGCGCGCGCTTACGGTCTCCGTCCCCGATTATGGCTCCTGATTTAAACACCGCTCCTGCTTACAGAATACATCGAATTTTATTGGTAGTTCACGCAAATAAAGATTGGACCTATCTTAGTTCACACCAGGAATTTCAAGTCATTTGAAGTGACAGGTGCCAATCAAGGAATGTCATTTCCTACCCATGTCACACAACATTTAGCTATAAGGCAAATTAGCTCAAATTCTGACTCACATATTGCTTAAGTCCAACTTTCTAAATCAAAACTAATTTCATCACAGTTTAGAGTCACCCTTGGCCTGATGAAATCAAGAATAACATTTTTGGCATCTGTTGTTTTTTGGTAACAAAAGCTGTTCAAACAATATGACAAGATGCTAGTTTTAACAAGGAGACAAGGGCGAAATGTAAAATATTAGATATTATAGAATCAGTTTATCTAAGTTATTTCTATGTTAATGTCATGAACAAAGTCTTTAAATATTATTTAGGGCAGTGGAAGCTCAGTGAATGCAAAACTCTTTGCATTCATTGGGGGGGGGTGGATGCCACTCTCCCCCCCCCCCCAGGAAGGTATTTTAAAAATTTTGACGATTTACTCTGAGGGGCTAGCTAAAACTTTCATTAGTTGTTCATTCATCCTTCGCCGATATTTTGATATGTCAATTTTGTGTCCATCATTTTTTATGTTTCCATAGCAACCACAAGTTTCATGAAGGTTTGGCCAAAAAATCAACTTTTTTGACATAATTTTGTATTTTTTCCAGTTTTCTTCATCAAATTCCCGCAGTTCACCAATTTGTACAGTTCACAAGCATTTTGGCTTGATTTTATATAAATTTCCATTATTTCTTGAGTTTTTAGGAAAAAAGGAAAATCCAAAATGGCGGATCCACGATGGCGGGTCAAATGACGTCATTTGGCCTAATATGACGTCACAACCAACAACTATGGTATCATTTTCTAGAACAAGCTCAGGGCTGTCTAATCAATGTAAATTTATGTTGCTGTGCCTAAACAGAGCGCAAACCCAAGAGGGTTTCATCCATCTCCCCCTTATACCATGGCGGGGGTACTAGTTAGCTTGTACATCCGAGGGTTAAAATAACAGTGCAAAACACCTAAATTCTATTTGTATAATTTAAATAAGGGAATAAAGGGCCGTGATGTTTAAATTCTAAAACATTGACTAGTTAGATGAGAGTTTTTCTGGGCAAACCTCACTTTTTAGATTACCCTTGAAACCCTGCTCGATCATCACGGGCGGGTCACATGCTTGATGTTGCAATTGATTATTGTAGCGGAGCCCCATACCCAAATAGAGAAGAAAAGGAAACCCATGAAGGATTTTGCTGATGGTTATCATGGCTAGCGGTATTGCTTGTGGGCGCGTACGCACGACGGCGGCGACGACGACGACGGAGTCGCGCAACATGGCGGCCATACTCCAGCTAATAGGTTGACAGAGACATGCACCCTCGATTTGTAGCGGAAGAACGCATTTTTCTTAACGGGATTTTTAAAGAAAAGCGATAGCCGAGGTTGATCTAATGTTTTTAAGACAGGGTTTTACTGAAGCAAAAAAGCAGAAAGCAAGAATTAACAGGCAAAGAAGATCGCGAAAAAGAGCGGGCCAGCGCTGGGGAAGGAGGCGAAACACTACTGAACAATGCCGTGAATTATAGCGAGTCAAGGGCTAGAGAAAGGAGGTGAAATAATACCGAACAATGCCGCGAACCAAAGCTAACGAGGGCTATAGAAAGGAGGCGAAAGTACCAGACAAATTGACTGAGAAGGCTCCCGCGAAGTGAGGCTGTGCAGCCGTGCAAGAAAATTCAAAAGTCACATCAACAAGAGAAATCAAACGTGCCTGATAGTTTTGAGAAATTACAGAACAGTAAACGCAGGGGAAAAAGTGGTTGATTCGTTGATCTATGGAAAATAATACTTCAGTTCAGTCTTCACAACTTTTGCTGCAAGTTTCTGCCTGGAGGATTTACACTGGCCGAACTGAATTGCCAAATTGCGGTAAGTGACTTTTGTTGTGGCGTTTGCTATGAAAATTAACAAGTTGCCTCGGCGATATAAGCTTATTTTCAATTGGAATCCTTTATAAAGTCTTCCTTATTTGAAGCCATGCTGTGAGAGATTTTAAAAATTACATCGTTGTAATTTCGCTCGCCTCTAAACAACACGTTAGTCGCTTTGTGGAGGTTGCTGTAACTTGTAACCAAATTAAGAGTGATTTTCTGAGGGTGTCGAGAATCGGAAGACAGTCACGAAAAATCTATTTTTCTTTTATTTCGCCAAAACATACCTTTGAGTGAACTTATTCAAGGAAAAATAGTTTAAAGTTCCAACGATTTATTTTACGGCCAAAATTTAAGAAAGTTCGAAATTTGCAAATAATGGCGGTTTTTGCGGCTTAAAATGTTCAGAATTTCACTTCTTTACGAAAACAGCGGGGGCGTAAAAACAATTCTATAAAAACAAAACTTGGCAAAAATATTATTTCATTCTTATACTTTAAAGTCGCGTAATAAGTTTCCTTTTTTGTAGCTTTTTTAACGAAGGGTATTTGTACAGCCGCCATTTGTGTCTCTCGGCAAGGAACAAATAAAGGCCAACTCTGACTAGTATAAATGGCCTCGATCTGGTATATATCATTTGGTCAAAATATC
The DNA here is from genome assembly GCF_964199315.1 of Orbicella franksi. NCBI lineage: Eukaryota > Metazoa > Cnidaria > Anthozoa > Scleractinia > Merulinidae > Orbicella > Orbicella franksi. The sequence continues at coordinate 16,339,184 of NC_138148.1, read as the reverse complement.
TACATTTTAGGAAACCTCAGGAAACCCAAAAAGTTGTAGCTCTGGGAATTAAAATGTTCTCCGTCAGTAAAATAAAATGTTACGGCATGTAAGCGGGTTCAATTTTATGCAAATCACAAGGTTATTCTTTGGAAGTCAACGGTTTAAAACAGGAAACAACGACTCACCGTTACTTACGTTTCTTCTGCTACTATAGAAACGATTTTAAGTAATGGTCCGCGTAAGAACTATGAAGGCCAAACGCAAAATCGATTAAAAGGTGTGAATTCTTAATTATTAATTTCAATTAAATCGACGAATCTGATTGCTCGATGTCCAAAAATCGCCAAAAAAAAACAATGAAAAGCCCGACATAAACAACATTTTTCTCCTTAGTTTGCCCCATGTCCCTTCTGTCTACCTCACGGTCAAATATTAGCATTGTTCTATGCGCCAATCAAAAGTTAGAGCGGAAAACGTGCATCACGAACGATCTCCGTGAGACGCCATCTTGGATTTGCGAATTGCGATCAGAGACTTTATCAAGCTTTCTTGTCCGGTAAAGGTGTCTTTTGAGTCCCAATTGTTACGAATACAAAGGTTATTTTTTCTACTTCGATCTTAAAGTACGTTATGCTAAAATACTGGTGAAATGCCCTTCAAAAGTGGTTGCTGTTGTCCACAACACAGCGAGTGGGGATTTGGAAATGTTGGAATAAAACAGCTGCTTGCTGCGACTTACCGCGAAGAAAAATTTTGTGGCGCTGGTAAATGGAGTGCATCTGGGCACAAGGAACGCAAACGGAAGATATGTACCTTTTGTAGGGAAAGGATTCAACTACAAACAAGATGCGAAGAGCTAGAGGTAAGCAAAAATACTGTCACACTTCCACATGTATTAAATGTGTTCCCTCAAATGGCTAAACATCTGTCTATCTTTACTCTTCACTCATTCGACTTTGTTGTTTTTCTAGACTGCTTCAGCAAGCCAAAGCGTATTATCTCCTACGCTTGAGAGTAATACAGAAGATAAAGTTTGTGGTGTCCTAGATGATCCAGTTGAAGCTGACGTTTTCGCTGATTACTCTAGTGGGAAACCTTCAGAGGACAAAGCATGTCAGATCCCAGAAACTGTTCAGAAGCGCCAGAGCTACGAATGTGTCGGTCTCCGAAGGAAGATCGATTTAAGGAACGAAATTATGTGTAAAATAGACATGGTACTGTCGGACTACACAGCCCTTGGTGTGCAGGGTACTCAAGCCATAATGAGAGACATCCTTACTACCAAGAAATTCAAAGGTCAGTTTGCTGATTTGTTCAGTAGCCACCAGAAAAGTAGCAGCGATGACAAACTGTTGAATTCATTAGCAAAAGATTACATTGCAGCCAAAGATAAAGAGAAGAGTCGATTGATACGGGCACAGGGTGCAAAAATATCCAGCAAACTCCTTATTGGAGACAGCATGAAAGGGAGTAAACTAAATGTGAGTGGAGTGGAACAAGGGAGAAATCGGACTGAGACTGCACGAGCTATCGGACGAGTCAGTAAGTTTGGCGATGAACGGAGAAGGTTGTTGTCAATTGTGGCCCAAGATTTCACAATATCTGAACTTCAGAGTTATTTCCCTTGCTCAAAGTCAACCATTACTGCAGCAAGAGTGCGTACAATATTGTTTGGGAAAGGTGGTGTTCCCCGTGATGGTATTTCATTTACCAGGCAAGCAGTAAGTCCTGAGGTCATTGACGAATTTCAAAGTTTTGTCAACCAAGATGATATTTCAAGGCCTTCCTCTTGCAGAAGTGTGCTTGTTGATGGAAAGGAAACTGGTGTGAGATATTGGCAGTGTGACATCAAAAATGTTATCCAGCAATATCAGCTTAAGTTCCCTGATGGTCTGAAGAGGACATACATTTATTCACACCTTCCAAAGAATTTTAGAATGAACTCGATGCTTGCAGGCCTTTGCAACCTGTGTGATGACTTTGGTCATTCCAACTTTGAATCCTTGCAGCTGCTCCTAGATGACCTCAAAAAGGCTGGTATGATCAATGCTGCTGCTCATTCTGAAACTGTCTCTACCTCAAGACAGTACCAAAAATATCTGAAGGTGGAATTTCCCAAGGAGGTAAGCAGTAAATTGACAAATAGGAAATGCAGTATGGTTATCATTTGAAAAATGCTGAATCTGCAATTAGGGATGGACACGATGAATTCCCAAGAATGTTATGTATACCATTCCTAAAACCATTCCTAAAATATGCTTAAGTCCTCTAGACCTATATACAGTAGTATCTACTATAACCAGAGGACCAGGAGAATTACAAACTTACAGGGGCTGCTACACTTACAGTAACAGGACATGTCATTTGAAAGTGTAGTTCTTTTTAGTCATATTTTGACCTTCTTTGTCTACAAGTATTGAAGCTGTGTATGGACGGAAACCTCACTAACTACAATGTAATTCTATCATATTGCCTGCAGTAATGTCAATGTTCATGGATGTTATTAAGGTGGCCAAACACAGTTTTCAAGTGCCTATGCCTAATTCACTGGAAAAGTTGAAAATTTACATGTTAGGGTTTTGTAAAATAAATTTACAGGAAATTTACAGCTTTTAGTACAGCATGTAAATGTTCTGTAAATAGTGATTTACATTGTCTTTGTCGACAACGATCATTTGAAGAACATGTAAAAACCTGTAAAATATTTTACGCACTTTTACAGTATCTGCCTTTGTAAAAAACATGTAAATTGCTTTGCTAAACCATGTAAGAAACGTGTAAATAATTCAAGCGAATGCTGTAAAAAGTCTGGAAATGTTATGTTTGTAACCCTGTAAAAACCATGTAAATGAAAAAAGGGGGCCTGTAAGAAACATGTAAAAACCATGTAAATGAAACAAGGGGGCCTGTAAGAAACATGTAAAAACCATGTAAATGAAAAAAGGGGGCCTGTAAGAAACATGTAAAAACCATGTCAATGAAAAAAGGGGGCCTGTAAGAAACATTTAAAAACCAGGTAAATGAAAAAAGGGGGCCTGTAAGAAACATGTAAAAACCAGGTAAATGAAAAAAGGGGGCCTGTAAGAAACATGTAAAAACCATGTCAATGAAAAAAGGGGGCCTGTAAGAAACATGTAAAAACAATGTAAATGAAAAAAAGGGGGCCTGTAAGAAACATGTAAAAACAATGTAAATGAAAGAAAGGGAGCCTGTAAGAAACATGTAAAAACCATGTAAATGAAAAAAAGGGGGCCTGTAAGAAACATGTAAAAACAATGTAAATGAAAGAAAGGGAGCCTGTAAGAAACATGTAAAAACCATGTCAATGGAAAACCTAGAAGTTGCTGTAAATAGCCTGTTACAAACATGTAAATTAAAAAGGGGGACCTTGCAAAGGCTGTGAAAACAATTTAAATGAGATAATGGGGGCTTTTCGAAAAACTGTTAAGACCACGTTAATGTAAAATGGAGACTCTTAGAAAAAAAGATCTAAATTTAAGAGAAGGCCTGCCTAAACCCTGCAAAAACCATGTAACGGAAAAGTGGGCTTATTTAATATAACTGGTGTAACGGTTCAACCAACGAAGACTGTTGAAATGATGTAAATTCCAAGTTACCGACAGGTTCGCTATCCTCTTGTAAACGGTTGGTTGGATTTTGCAAGGAAATAAATGAAAAGTTACCCTGGCCAGGTTAAACTTGGGGGGACGGGGGAGAGAGAGAGGAAGGGTTGTCTCGGGTAACCGAGAACATATAAATGGGACCTTTTAAAGGCCTGTAAAGTTAAAATGTAACACCGCCCTAAAGCTCCGTAAACCTTCGTGAAGCCTCCATTAAGGTGCCTTTTACGTTGAAGCATTTGAACTTCTCTAAAATCCAAGTGTGTGCTATAGTGTGCTTTAAATTGAATTTGGGTTAGAAGGTATGTACCAAACTAAATCGCTGCATTGATCGACACCGCACTAAGCTGTCTTCTTGTGAACTTTCCGCGCATCCACAACGACAAAATAAAACTAGAATTGTTACTGCACATGCAGGCGTCCCAAGCTTACGTCTCTAGAAAAGAGAAAAATTAATTCTCGGACACGTACGTATTTATTCATGAAGGACCATGAAAGCGTCACGTGTTGTATGAGTTCAAGACGGAAAGAGCCCCGGTGACCGAGTTTGAACTGACGCGAGTTAGGTTAGGCAGGGAACCATAAGGGACACGGCCGGCCCAACGACCGTTTTCTCTCGAATGCTTTGAAACGCTGTTTTAGGCTATCTCGCGTACTTTCAAAGCTCTGTAGGTTAATTTTAGGTTGCGCAAAAAAAAGAATATCTGTTCGGTTATTCTAGAGGAGCTTGTGTATCTCGTACTTATTAGGGCTTTTTTGAAAGTGAAGAATGATCAATTAATTGACCTCGCTCCCAATGTGTGGCTTCATAGCTTAGTTGGTAGAGCATCGCACCGGTATCGCGGAGGTCACGGGTTCGAATCCCGTTGAAGCCCTGATTTTTTTCAGGCTTCTTCTTTCCAGTTGCTTAAATTAGAAAATTAACTGCGATGATCATTCTTCACTTTCATCTATAACCGCAGTTCATATATGAAATATTTCATATAAACGTTACATTATTAGGGCTTTTTTGTCCATTTCCCGAAAACGTTAGGACTTATCGCCTTTCCGAAAATGATAGCTGACTTTTTTTCGGTACCCAGAATGACATTTTGTTTTTTTTGTTTGTTTGTTTGTTTGTTTTTTGGTGATTTCTACCGTTTTGTGCTTTCATTGCCATCACTGTTATCCCAGTCCCTTTATAAGAGCATACCAGCCTTGTGAGTACCCGATCACCAACAAACAGGAATCAGCGGTCTTCATGTTAGGTACCAGGTCCTCTCGGTTCTCCCGCCATGTTTGGCAGTTCGTTGGAACTTGCATCGAACTCGAGCTCTGTTTTAGCGGGCCAAAATCCACCCTACCTTCGCTTCGTCATCGTGCACGGTTTCAAGGCAAAATTTTCCGTTACCCAGAAGCTGAAGATAGCGATTACAGGCGACAACAACAACAGGTAAGCAAGTTTTGCATAAATTGAACGAGTGGAGTAAAGTAACGTCAAGATACGTATACAATTCATTTTGCCTTTGGTTGTGAATGTGTCATTATCAAGGAGAAGTTACTTTGCTTGTGGAATCGACTTTGTTGAGGTTTACCTGCTGTGCATAAAGGGCTTTATTATCTGTTATTATCTGTTCTCGATAACCGAGTAAGAGCATGCGACATTTGTTATTGGCTTATATGCACCTTATGATTCCTTCTGATGCATGCTCTTGTAAGGTTATGTTGCCCTCTGATGTGAATGCTAGTAAGCTAAAATGTAATGTGCCGTCTTCAGCAGACAAATTTCTCTTATGCTATTGTAAGTATTCTGAAGTTACTCAGGTGTCTACAGTTGTACCTACATGCAAGTTACAATATGCTACACAACTGTACATAGACATTGCACCCACTGGTGCTGATAGTAAGTTAAATGTTGTGAAATTTTCTTTCACCAAAAAAAACACTACGATACTTTATAAAGAGGTATACATGTACCTCAAACTGTCATGAAAACTACACAGGACTTGAAAAAAAAAGGAAGAGTAACTTGCCCAGGCAGGAAAATCTACTTGTCTTGGACGACACAGTATAGTCAATCGATTATTTCATAACAATCAATAGGAATTAGTCAATGATATCAGAAATCAATAAAAGGATTCGTCATGAGTAATCAATTGTGATCAAATTTTCAATAAACATTATCAATTTTGCTGATACTAGCGTATCTTCTAAGCAACATTTAATAAGAAAGAAATGAACAAAAGATATAAAGTGAAATATGAAATCATGAATACAATTGCATAAAAACATAACATTGTATCTTGTAAACAGAATATTTTGCTGGCATACATGTATCAGGGACTATGTTTTGGGGATCTTTGGTAGTGCCTTTGAAATCTACATAAAAAAGTTACAATCAAACATTGTGTTGAGGGACACAATTTTTCTACAGTTTATGTGAACTAAGAAAGAGAGGCCAACTTTCAATTGACTCTCTAATGACTGATAAATTTGGTAAAATCAAATTGATAACTTGAAACTTCTCTAGCATGTGAGTATGAATTTCTTTCAATTGATTGATAGCACTGATAACACTTACATTAATTTCAATTTATTGATTTATATCAATTTATGGATCAATTTCAATCGATTGCCTTACCCTGGGATGACCAGACAGCATTTTAGAGACCTGTTACAGCTGTACATTTTACTTGTACGAAATTGGGCTCTTACCAAATACATGCAGGTTTCATGTGTCATGCATCTGTTCATTCATCTGTAGCAGGGCAGGAAAAAAAATTGTAAGTCACTTGCCCAGTGGGCCAGTCAATTTCAGTTTTCACTTGCCCCCATTTAAATATTAGTTGTCAGTGTGGTGGCCAGTAAGGAAATCAGAGGACAAATGCGAATGAGGTACGCTCGGATTCCTAACTAATTCTTGCTTTCAACCTAATAATTAACGAATCTTTAGGTCTTAAGTTTTGAAATGGAGTGACTGGAAATTATCGTTTATCAAGCTGGCATTTTTAGTCAGACTCACAAGACTACTGAGGCTACATTGTAATTTCACTTGCCCACCGGGCCACTGAACTTCTATTTTTGTTTACCCAAGAGCAAAATTTACTTGGCTGAGGAAATCAGACCTGGTTTTTTCCTGCCCTGAGTAGATCAGATAACACCAAAATGTGGTAAAAACAAAAAATATTCACATAAGGCATTACCAGAGTGTGTCACAGAATCTGTGAATTTTTCAGGCGTGTGTCACTGATGTTCTTACCACATTTTGATGTCTTCTGTGATCTATTACTGAACAGATGCGTGACAACGTAGAATCTATCTGCTTTGTAATGCATAACAAAGAAACAAAAACAAACATTTATGACATCAGCTGTACCTTTGCCCACCAATAGAGCATAAGTGCGTGTAAGAAACAATCAAATTGTGCCTGCAAATAACTTGACTTATTATTTAAACATTGTTTGATAGGAGTTTGATTTATTGTGCATGAATATTACAATGTAGAAGATAGTGAACATTGAATATTTACTGCCACACATTTTGAGTTTAGTTCTTCTACATCCTCTGATATTCAGTGCCTTCCAATCAGAGATGCAAAGTTTTTGTCACACAATAGCTACAGATGTAGATGTAAGATCTGTTTGATTGATGAGTATTCAGGGCTCAAAATAATGGCCGGTCAACGGGCAATGTCTGGCCAGAATGGTGACTTGACTGGCCAAAAACTTCACTCGCTGGTCATGTTGACCAGTCATGTCATGTTGAGACGGTCACGTTGTTCATTCTTGAATAAACAATCGAATCTCCAACTGTAAATCTGAGAGTTTTTAATCTTTTTTATTATGACCTCTAATGAAAACATACACCAATGCATACATGTATCTGTTCGAACAGCTAAAGACCATTCGCTTGCTGTTTGTCATGCGTTCAAGATCGATAGGAATGCCATTCAAGTGACTGGGGTTAAATCCGTTCGGAAAAATATTAAGTCAATTTTTAAACGGTCTAGCAGTGACTGGAACAAACAGACTATATTTGTGGGTTTAATTTGGCTCACATTACATGTACTTGATTTTTGCATAAATATCCTGACCAGTCAGAAACGAGACGTGACCAAGCTAAAATTACTTTGGCCAGTCAACATGACCGGCTACAGTCCGATTTCAAAGGTCACAGTATAAATTGGAATAATAAGAAACAAAATAATAACTCCAATGTAAAATTCACTGATTGATATCATACACAGAATTTGCTGATTCATACTCAGACATAACTTATCTTATTTAACGAAATATTTTATGTTACTTGTAGGATGAAGTAAAATTGAGAGCGGTCAATACATGCATACTCCTTGGCATTGATGCTTGATCAGGAAAAAATCAGCCACTGAGAAGTCTACAGTACTTATGACTCTATAAGGGGTCCAAGGCCCATTTCTTGAAGGCCCTGGAAACTTTTCGGGCCCAGAAAGCCATCTTTAATTGAGCTGTGTCTAAAAACTAAGAGTTGTATATGCCTGAAACTTCTTGTGTGAAGGAAACCTCTGTTCATATTGAGAATAAGCGATTAAAACAGCTCTGTAAGCATAAGATTTCAGATTTTGGTAAGGCTTTCTGGGTGCGAAAACTTTTTGGGACCTTCGAGAAATGGGCCCCTGGTGCATTACAGTCTAACATGGTGACCTTCAACACTTTGATATGCTCTGGCAGCTTTCTGGCATAAATTCAACCACTTTAAACATTATTTTTTAATGCTTTGAAGTATCACTTACACTGTACCTGTGCTAGTGAATTAGCATCAAATTTAAATATCTTAGATTGCTAGGTTGATACTTATTGTTCAATACAGCAGCTATAAGATTTCATCATAAAAAGCAAAGGCTATGTTTACAAACACATAGTACCAGAACAATAATTTATTAACTTATGATGTGTTATGGGAACTATGGTGCTAGATACGCCTTTCAATTTCAACAGGCCCCTATGAATTTTTTTTACAGTACAGTTTTTTTTTTATCACAAAAAGAAAAAGTAAAATTTTGAATATTATTTACAGTGAATGTTTTGTCAGGGGTCCAAAATGTTTGTACTGTTTGGATTCCGTACAGTTTTGGAAAAAGAAGGAAACTGTGACTTTGTAAACATAGCCTAAAAGATGTCAGAAGCCTTGTTTTATGTTATGCAATGTAGTATTCCTTTGGCATGAATGTTTTTATGATGAATTTAAAATGTCAATCTCTATCTTGTGGTAAAGGTTTTTTCTCCCTAGTTTCTGTTATTTCAAAAGAACAATTCACTCTATGAAAAAAGTTGATCAATACTTCACACTTATGTTGCAGTAATTTTCATAATAAGGTAAAGGTAAAGTCTGCATACGAGTCATGTAGCCCAACAGGCTGGAGCTTATCCCGCTACCTGTAGCAGGAAGTGACTAGGACTATTTCTACTCCCCCTTGATGAGATGCCAGCCATTGCAGGGTTACCCCACCATTAAATTCACTGCTACCCACTTATACACCTGGGTGGAGAGGCACTGAGAGTAAAGTGTGTTGCCCAACAACACAACAGAATGTACCCACCTAGAGCTTGAACCCGGATCGCTCGATTAGGAGTTGAGCGCACTACATGTAACTACAAGGCCATCGTGCCTCCCCCATTTTTCATTATTAAGGCTAATTTAATCCTACATTAATTACTTAGTAAGAAAAAACAGTTTATTCATTCATTTTATGACAAAGGTATTATCATTATGTTACATTTGACTTTGTGGATTTAGTATATATTTAAGACAGGTATCCATTCGCAAACAATTTTAATTTAGTAATACACCTAAATTGCAAAATTTTTACTAGTGGTAGCTGACAACAGTATACATGTAGTTCTTAATCATTTTATTATTTAGGAATTAAATAGAGCTGAATATGACATGGTTTCGCACAATCTTGAAAAGGTCTTGAATTTTAGTAGTCTTCTTGAAAAGTGCTTGAATTTGGTTAAAGGAGTCAGTCATGGTATTTTAAAATATTTTGGCCATGCACAAAATTACATTTAAGTTGTCTTGTTATGGCTAGATAGAAAAGAAAACATGTTTTATTTGTTGCAATGTATACATTGTACACCTTATTCATGGCATATAAAAACTATTTGAATTTTACTGAGTTTGTTCTGATTGCAATAAATTTCTGATTCTGTATAAATTTGCATATTTTCGACTATTATAATTAAGGTCAACAGATTTGATTACAATAAAACAGTACATTCCATGCATTTTTCTTCAAGTTATTATTTACAAGTCATTTATCGTACAGGGTTTCTGCCTCCTTTTTCGATTTCCATGTTATTTACAGGCTCCCTTTTTCCATTTCCAGGTTATTTACAGGCTCCCTTTTTCAATTTACAGGTTATTTGCAGGCTCCCTTTTTCAATTTACAGGTTATTTACAGGCTGCCTTTTTCGATTTCCATGTTATTTACAGGCTCCCCTTTTCCATTTACATGCTATTTACAGGTTCCCTTTTTCGATTTCCATGTTATTTACAGGCTCCCCTTTTCCATTTACATGTTATTTACAGGCTCCCTTTTTCGATTTACATGTTATTTACAGGCTCCCTTCTTCGATTTCCATGTTATTTACAGGCTCCCTTTTTCGATTTCCATGTCATTTACAGGCTCCCCATTTCCATTTACATGTTATTTACAGGCTCCCTTTTTTGATTTACATGTTATTTACAGGCTCCCTTTTTCGATTTACATGTTATTTACAGGCTCCCTTCTTCGATTTACATGTTATTTACAGGCTCCCTTTTTCGATTTACATGTTATTTACAGGCTCCCTTTTTTGATTTACGTGTTATTTACAGGATCCCTTTTTCGATTTACATGTTCTTTATGGGCTCCTTTTTTGATTTCCATGTTATTTACAGACTCCCTTTTTCGATTTACACGTTATTTACAGGCTCCCTTTTTCGATTTACGTGTTATTTACAGGCTCCCTTCTTCGATTTACATGTTGTTTACAGGCTCCTGTTTTCATTTTCCATGTTATTTACAGCCTCCCTTTTTTTTATTTACACGTTGTTTACAGCCTCCCCTTTTTTATTTACATGTTATTTACAGTATTATGGCACCCTCCCTGTATTAAATTTACATGTTATTTACGGGTTTCCAGGTTGAATCACAAGAAATTTACAAGCTATTTACAGTATTTGCAGGAACAGTTTACATGTTATTTACATGATCTTAGCCCTTTGCTTTGAAACATTTACAGTGTTTTCTTCATCATTTACATGTTTCACTTAAAATATTTACATGTTATTTACATGAAACCTCCAAAACATGTAAAAGGGGAAAAATCATGTCAATTATTCTTTACAGTCTTTTTTTGATTATTTACATGTTAATTACATGTTATTTACATACTTTGTAAATTTTCAACTTTTCCAGTGATTCACCATTAATTTTAAACTATTTATGCTTTGGCGCCCGTTTTTTGCAAGAGCCAAGGTTAACCTCAGAGGGGTTTATTCTCGCATTTTGGCTAAGGTGTGTGCTGTTGCCATGGCAACAGGGCTGGTTAAAAACAAGGCTTAAAAAATGGTTTTTGTTTATTTAAAAAAAAAATCCAGTCGTTAGATTTTTTTTCATCATTTGCCCACTACAAATTGACTTTAAATCCCTTCTGTCAACACTGTTGTAATAAAATTTTGACATAGACGATTTTCGTAATTCGTCGTAAATCGTTTTCACTGCATGTTCTGAATTATTAAATTTCCCTATTTCAAAATTCAGAGTTTTTGTCATACATCATCAACGTAGTTTCTGAACTATTTTTTTGCCACATTTCTTGAAATTCTAACTACTGGATCGTTAGAAATCAGCAAGTTTCTACAAAAGCAATCGGTCTCAATTTTTCGAGCAACTGCGCATGCGCTGCATATAACTGGGTTCTTTCGGTAACAAAGAAAAAGCTGAGAATTGCTGGGTTCTTTGCATCGTTACCTTTTCTAATGTATCTTTGTAATAAAAGACTAAAACCATCAATACACTGCGTTCAAATATAGAGAAAAATAGCACAGACACTACGGGTGTTGAGTAAATAAAATGATCGCTCTATTGACGGCATGTTTGTTTCTTGCAATCCTTGTGCACGCGCTGAATTGCATCAGCAAAAGCGCGCGGGAAAACTGTACTGTGTTCGGCCACCTTAATGCCATTTCTATATGTTCTTTTTTTTAGTCTAGCTGGAGCGGCATTCTGCATGTGCTGAGTTGTGTCTGGATTATGCCCTTGGTCACTGTTCGGGGGAACATAACCAGTATTCATCCAATGTTGACGCATTTCACAAGATTAGAAAAGAAGTAAAGGAAGCTGTGGAAGGAGTTGTTGATCTCCCTAAAAAGGCTTCTTTCTCCAAGTCCTGGGATCAGATTGTTTCTAACCATAAGGAGTACCTTGCGCACATTGTTCGCACAAAACACCAGGGGTGCTACTATCGCTATGTCCTCGCAAACCTTTGTCCTGGTGAGTTTGTATTAATCATGGATTACAAGATGAAAGTTGAGCTGGGGCTTAGGACTCGTGAAAACCAACGAGAGTGGTACGGAAAGAGGGGGATATCTCTTCATGGTTTCCTTATAATTGCACAGGTAAATTCCCTCATAGTCCCTTTTCTTGCATTTTTTGACTTCGTTGTGAAGTGCACCCTAAGTTTATTTACATATACATTGTGCCTTAGAGCACAAGCATCCCATTTTGGCTGTGGAAACTTCTGCATCTCATTAATATGTTTGTTTGATTTGTTTTGATTTGAGTTTTTGAAATAATTGTAAACTTCAGGTGTCTGAGGGAGATAGAAAGGCAGAAGTGGTTGACTTGTGGTCCGAAGATACAAAGCAAGATGCCTGGTTCACCCAGAGTGCCCTTGACATTGGTTTTAGATGGCTGGAAACTGTTTACCCAGGATTCACAGTCTACTTGTTTTCTGGTATGCTTACTTTAGATATATGTACACGGACCTGAATTCATTAATATGCAGCACATAAAAACAGTTCACTAACAAGATGAGGGTGTCATACTTTATTCTTTATTATTTTTGCAAATCTATCAAAGGTAAACGGTAGAAACAAAATCCAGTTGTCCCGTGGGCCAGTCAGTTTTCGTTTGCCCCCTCTAAAATACATTTATTACTTGCCTGCCCAATAGGCGTGCAATGTTCATGATTTATCAACTATATCAGTTATAAGGTACTGTTTATACTCAGTGATAGACTAAAGCAAACTGAGCTTACTGGTACTAAACTAGGTGAAAGATTCTGGACATTGACACAAACGTATGTATTCTAAAGCAATCCATGTTTTCAACTAATTGTTTTGCTCATGTTGCAGACTTGAGTTTTGGAAATGTTTTTAAGTGGAATTATCACTAATAAGACTACTGAGGCTAATTTCACTTGCCCATGAGACCGCCAAACTTCTATTTTCACTTGCCTTAAGGCAAAATTTACTTGCTCCGGGCAGTCAGACCTGGGTATTTTCCTGTCCTGATATATATAAATGATTATTATGTTTACTTCCTCTGTTTTAGATAATGGGCCACACTACCATAACAGTGGGGCTCTCCTGTACTTATCTGAAGTGAACAGAGTGTTCAAAATCACCTTGAAAGAATACAACTTTTTTGAAGCTGGCGAGGGAAAGTCTCAACTTGATTCCCACTTCGCTCATATCAGCCATAAGATTGTGCGGTGGGTACGATTGGGAAACGATTTAGAAAGTGGAGAACAAGTTGCAGAGCTGATCAAGGTATATGTTCCCTGGACATTGGTATTTTTCTGTTGAATAGTCACAGAAAAATTTCACTGACAGACTTAATACTCACTGTGCAAATACAAAACAACAGCAAAACAAAAAGACAAAAAGACAGCTCAGTAGTTTACATTCAAAAGATAGTTTGAATGTCAGAACTGCATTATTAACATAACCTGATTTGCCTGCTGTCTTTGCTGCAAAAAGGTGATTACAACTATAGTTCATAATCATGAATGAGGCATGCTAACACAAAACGTATTTGATTGTAGGAGAATAGCTGACCAAGGTTGTCCCATACGGTGCGAAGTTTCTTGTCCTCGTTTGCCATTATTTCACTTTTGATGACATCAAATGACTCCTTGCTTACTTTGAGGCATTTAGCCACAGACTCGTGATCTAAATCGGCTCCAGCGGCAACACAATCGATGCCGTACACCTCGGCGGTTGCCTAGGCAACATTTAGATCGGACGAGAGCGTGGCGAAGTTTTTTCCCAGCTTGAGGCCCTGTATGACCAGCATCTTCTTCGGCGACGGATTGTTTTTTCCATAAAGCCTACATAGTTCCATTTTCTACACAAAGAAAAGAAAAGTTCGAATTCAGTTAACTAAGAAAGTTATTTCTGGAAGCTTAGCAACGAATTCATCTAGTACTCACGCTAGAATCTAACTTCTTTCGCTTTGGTTCCGAGGGTCCACTCTCGTGCTCTCCCCGTGGCTGTGAATCTCCCTTTCTGGAATCAAACCAGCAAGTCAGAACAAATAACGGGGCACTGATTCGAAATTTCTAATTTGTCAGAATACTAACAAAGCTTGACTTGCCTCTTTTCCATTTTTGGCGGGATAGCTCCTGAATGATTTCTCTATTGAAACAGCAGTAAGCTCTCTGCAGATCGAAAAATAATGCCCAGACATACGATGCGAGCGGAAACACGATCGCAATCGGCCAGTCAGAAGGTGCCACATTTTTACGATTTCGCAATTTCTGATCAGTTTTACCACAAGAGTTTGAAGCATCGGAAGCCCTATTATTATTTTTTTGTTGTTGACATTTGTTCTATCATGGTGGTTCAGAATAACTTGCAAGTGATGCTCCAAGCTTATCGTCACGTCGATTGCTGAGGAGTATAAACATTTCACATAACGAACAGTACAACGTTATCGCTCATCTCTGTTACCTGAATAGTCCGAAAGGTGTGTTAAGTGAAACAGTCGAGTAAAGAAAGAAATACTAATTTATCAAAGGCCATCCCACGGCCCGAGAATGGACTCCTTCTAGGTTCGCGATATGGCGGACAACGATTATTATTACTATTATAATATTTTTGAGGCGGTGGACATTATATCAAACTTTGCTGTGTTAGAAGACTGGTTTTGAAATACATTCACAGAACGTTCACGAATTTCAGCCAGGTATTTACTTCGCGCGTCTTTGTCGGGCTCCCAAACACGCGTGAAAAAGTTACTGCTTTGGATCATAAACTGACAGTTCTTTAGTGAAATTCGAGCGAAATGGCCTTAAGAAGGTCGCTGATTGATGGTTCACGGAACCGATCCCGATGTTATTCCATATCAGTTTAATTTTCTCGGTATTGGCGCATAGGAATTGTCCAGACTTAAGATATGTTACAATTTTTAATATATCTAACGCGTAGCCGAAATGAAATCTTATTTTAATGATTTAGAAGGGATCTTAAATCAAATTCTCAATTCAAAATTCGCGCTTTTTGCCCCTGGGCCAATCAGATCATTCAGATTTAATGTGATTATGGGGACTAGCGCCTGAAACGTAACTGACGCTATTGCACTAGTCTATTGTTCTTTTGCCTAGTTCTTACGCGGACCATTACTTAACTCCCCAGTGTCCCTGTGAGCTGTTCTGTAAAATATTTCCATTGAAACAGCGAGCATAAACGGCCATAAAATTCGACAAGGTCGACAATGTTTACATTTGAGATGAGACACTGAGTGGCGCACACAGTCCTGGCCGTTTTCATCGTCTTGCTCAGTCGAGAGTCCTTTAAAAATATGATAGAATATACGCTTGAAACCATAGTAAATTAGTTTCTCATATCCATATGCCTCATGTCGACTCACGGGTAAATAAATCAGTCCCCGTACGCTGAATAAACAACTCGAATGACCTCTGAGGTCAGGAGGTCACCTGATATGTCGTTATGTTACTTTTCCCCGGTTTCACATTACACGCGTAACGCTGTATTGAACATCACGGCATTTAGTTGAATTGCGGTATTCAAAATCTCTTTATATATTAAAGACATTTCGATTTAAAAAGAAAATTGAAAAAGCAACATTTTGACATAATTGTTAGCTTCTAAGATATCGTTCACAGATGCATGATACCCTGACATAATTTCAACACTGGATTGATCTTTTTGATGTCGACGTGATTCATAGTTTTGCGCTTAGTAACATTTGGCACGCATCTAAACGTGCGCAGCGATAAATACTCCAAACTAAGAAACCGTTTATCTGCAGGAAAAGTTGGACCACGGAAGATAATAATTTTCTAAATTCTGCATATTATTTATTCAAGTATCGCAAGCTACCTGCTTTCAGTAACGCTTCGTGTCGCTGTGACAAACTTACGCTATGTAAATAAAGGCTTAGTTACATTTGTTTGATTCTTTTATTTTATAATCTGAAATTTCTGTTATATAGGCTTAAGATTTTCTTTCCAAATTTACCGTTCAATTTCCTATCCCGGCCATATTTGAAGACATTCCTTCTTATTTGACTACTGCAAAACTTTACAATCACATATCTTGAGGAAGTTCAATACTTGCCTGTGTCGTTGAAGGCGTCAAAAAAGTATCAGACATTTATTATTTACTTGTTAAAGTTGTACTCGTAATAGTTTTAAGATGCGCTTGTTAATACAAATTAAATATGTTCTCTTCCTTATAAAGTTATTGCGATATCTGTCAAGAGCAGCATGACATTTTGTGTGAAAAAAACAAACAAACAGTTAATACATGATCCTCAGTTACAGCAGCACAGAGTTCATCCGTTTTAATGCTTATATGGCTTTTTTAAGTATGTCCAGGTAGATTCTTTTACGGCGAACAGGCTTGGGTGGCACTTCTAATTCCCTTTTTTCCTTTCCTACTTTCTCTTCTCCGATATATGCCTGCTCGCAGGCTAGTGCCTCTCAATACAAATGCAGATTGCATTCTGCTTTCGGGAGTATAAGCCCTCACGACTTTTGAAATTACTTTTCTTGGGAGTCGGGTGGGGGTGAATTAGCGCTACTTCTAAAACCTAATCATAACAGCAGAACTGAGCGTCATAAGTGACTGAAATGACTAAAACACAGAAACACAGGTACACTTTTGATATACGAGCAGCGAGAGCAAAGCTTATTTTTTTCGCGTGAGATTCGCAGCCCCCTGTACATTGATGGTCACGCCCCCCACTTTCAAAGTCCAAAGGCTAACCTGGCTGGTCTAAATATGAAATTTGTTTTTTTCCAACAGATACGAGACCAATTCCAGATCAACACAATTTCCACACTGATACTGTGACAATTCAGCATTATTCTTGGCGGCCATCATATTAAAACAATTTGTAGAAATGTTGTACACTTACTTCTGTCTGCTTCTTGCTTGCTAACAGATCAGACCACATGTTGTTAAAAGATGCTAAAAGACTGACAGAAACTCACCACAATAGCTTGTTGTTATTGTGCCGCTCACCAGTCTTCTCAGAGCAATTTGATCCAGACAAGAACCGGGCTCTCACCAGGGCCAGGTTGAACAAAAGATGGGTAACTTAGCCTATGAGCAAGCTCTCGTATTTGGGCCGGGGGCATGAGCGGCAAAGCCACATGAAGGCACTTGGTCACATGCCAATGCAGAAAAACACTAGACACCTATTTAGCCCGCTCAGACACTACTGAGACAGATACGAGAGCCTGCTCACAGGCTATGAGTAACTCTATCCAGCCAAAAAATCACTAACCCTGACTGGATAGTGATTTACCAATGGATAGCTTTATCCAGCTTTTGAACAACCGGGCCAGATGTATAGCTTAGGGTTGTTCAGAACTAGTCAATAATTTTTTAACAATTAATTACAGTTTGTGGCTGAAGTAAAGCCAAGAAAATAAATAACAACACAATAATTTTTGCTCATATTTATTTATTAGACATTGTTGAAGCGAATTATTTCTATCATCATTCATAATATCTGGATTCCGGATTCTGGTTTCCGGATTCTGGATTTCGGTTTCCGGATTCAGTGTTTTAGGGTTGCCCTAGATGATGTATGTGCATGTTAATCTTGAATAATCTGAAATTTCAGAGAGTTTAAAAATATCATATCATATCTGTGATGGTTCTGAGGTGGAGGGCTGTTACATGTAAATGTGTCATGCACGATTTTTCACTTGTTATGATTCAGGTGCCAATAGTTTCTGTGTCTGTCAGTGTGCAACAATCTACACCAATATTTCAACCTAATAATGTACAGTGTATATTAATTAACCAAATTATGCTGTTTTTAGTTGACCAATGCAACTACATAGTAATGTGATGTTGAAATGCACGAATTTACAAACATGCCCAGTGTCAACTTGTCAAATATATGAACTGGCTAGACAGTCTAGATTACAAAATTTTCTGAAAGGTAAAATGTTTCTTAAACATTATTTTCTAATTAATGATTTCTCAGACATTGTTTTCTTCAACAAAAGATTCATAACCCACATGGAGGTTTTTTTCTCTATTAGAGCTCTCTCTTCCTGATACTTTAATTTGGAATTTCTTAAGACTGGCCATGAATAGGTGTTGGGTGTGAATATCTTCTGGAACAGCACATTCAGTAAGCAAGAACATCAGTATTTATGCTGACAAACTCTGATTTTCTTTTGGAAGCTGAACACATATACACTAGTTGTACAGTTATATGTACAACCAAACAGCCTTGATGGCCCTTTGATTGGGAGTGTGCACATTGTTGTAACTTCCAGTGTTCCAGTTCCTTGTTTGAAGCAAATTGCATTTGCCCTCGAAAGCAAGTCGCCAAGTTCATAACAGTTATATAAGGTTGCTTTGCATCTCAGGGCAGAGCCTGCCACTGTGAAAGTTGGAGTACCAACCCGTAGCATTTGATTCACTACTGACACTCAGTAAACGACTAACAACGGAGTACGCTGTATATTAAAGAAAGGAATTACATGCCTGTTCCTGTCAGTCAATATATGAACAGTTTACACATGGGCAGCCTGTATTAAAACATCAAAGATTTTCAAAGCAACCATGACCTGGTGAGATATTTCTGAGGAAATATAAATTTAAGGTCCTTATGATTGCTTATAGGCATTGATTTTTATTGTAAACAATATCTTACTGAGTGTATTTTTCTTGTGTACTAATTGTTGTAGAACACAGAGATCACTGTTATGACAGAGATACTAATTTGTGAAAAGTTCAATAAACAAATGCATCCGGGAGCAAATAATTTTATCATGGATGCAGCTTCTAAGAGATCCCCAATATTAATGGAACATACACTGCACAAACATGTAAAAGAGTCCAATAATTCATTACATAAGATTGCAATGCTTTGTTTGGTTTCTCTGTATTTACAGACAACTTGATGTGATTATAAATTCTGCACCAAGTCCATTGAATAAACTGACTTGGAGGTTCAGTTCTGCAACCCATCCTGTGTGTGCAACATTGTGACAGATACACTGTATTACATTGTCAAAAAACACATATATTAACTAATTATTTTAAGTGCCTGTTAAATTAATCAGTTTTTCTTAGAGATAATTTACTCGTGGTTTATTTAAATAATTGGCTTTTTGGCTTTAAAATGATATTTATTGAGCTCTTAAATCAATTTTGTGATAATCTGCTTTGGACATGGCATAAAATTGATATTTTGCCAACACAAAATGGAGAACTGGGTCTTAAGCAAAGTTGCAGGATTAGCATTTTTATAGAAAGAAAGGGTTGAGAAATTTGTGACATTCTACAGACAGCCTTACCATTCGCAATGTCCAATAAGGTTAATTTGTTCCATACTGTTGTACAAATAGTGTTCTCTAATTTATAAATTATTTCAATCTGTTGTTTACGTGATTACCTTATAACCCCATGTCTGGCTTTGATGCACGTAGGATATTGATGTATTGTTTATCCATTTTGCTGTAAATTATCTTAATTGATGTGTCAATCAAAACATATCTTGGATATGCTGGGCTCTTCTGACAAATGTACCTATGCCTGATAACCTTTGAGTTCATTTGGTTGTGTAGTGCAGACAAAATACATCTACATAATATAACTTACTCTTAGCTTATTTATAATTCTTGGTATAATTTAATCATAGCAAAATTAATTAATGGAACCCAATAACAGCTCCTGTAGTCCACAATCTCAGCCTAGAAAAAGAGCAAATCACATTGAAATTGAATAATAAAATTTATTATTAGAAGCCTATGCAAATATTCATGATCAGCAAAAAATATCATAATTACCATTCATGCGAGAGTGATTTTGCTTATTGCAAACCCTTCCAGCAGGAGGAGACTCCATACAATAGTGAAGATGGCTAAATGTATCTTTGGGGACAAGTTAGAAAACAAAATTTTCCAACTTTTCACATATGTATACTGTTTTGGTATTTTTGCGAGATTTCATTTGGTAGAGATTTAGCGACTAAGCATATCCACTGCATTTCAATCAATCCCCACAACAAGAAAATGTGTAAACTTCTTTTGTGTGGGAGTCCCCATGTTAACTAAGGAAGAATATAATGATTAATAACAATGCCTTGTCTTTCTGAATAAGGTAGGAAAGAACAAGAAATGCCACTAAAAAGCACAGAACACGGTTCTGTTATACGATCAAGATTTTTGGTGGCTTCCCAGAAATCCTTGAAATCATGGCTCTATATTTCATAATTACACCATCCTACACCTCGATCTGCTGATGTAATCCTAGTTCCGGTTGAAACTATTAAATCATTCGCAATTTACCTCACATACACGTTGGATTATTTTCATTAGTAATAACATTCCAAAAAATAACTGAGGAGCTCCGGTTTTAGGCTGGCCTAAATCTATGTATTTAACTCTTACTTTACACTCGGCATACAAACTCATCAATCCTGAGAGGTATTCTCTGCTGAAATTATTGTTTGCCCTCATATATTAACTCTTGAGCTCACCCAGTGAATATCTATTTCATGCGAATCGAGTTTAAAAAACATCAATGATTGTTTTTTTTTTTACTTTGCTGCATCAGGCAGGCAAGTAAATCTTAATTAGTATAAAGATAAACATTGTGCGTATAATTTTGAAACCATGGGAACAAGAACCAAAGACCTTGATCAGCAGCAAATAATATCACTAAGTGATAATTAATAGTTTGTTGTTGTTATTATTATTATTATTATTATTATTATTATCTATTATATTTATATTTATTGTAGTTATTATTTATTATTTATTACCACTGCGTAAGGGATTTCAATCTCTATTTATAGATGTGCACACTCCAATGATAAGAATGGCTTGGATGTTTTGCGCAATTGTAACTTTTTTGAACGAAAAGCTCGACAGTACCGGATGTTACCTTTGTTCTCATCTCATCCACTCACTGCCCAGCCTTAGAGAGTGCACAGGCATTAACATCGTCAGATATGATTTCAGTAATCCACAGGCTGAAAAGGACCTCTGTGACAGAGGAATTGCCACAGTGCAGAGCCATGTGCGTTCTAACATAAATGAAGGCCACGACATTAAAAGTGCTAGTGATATCCTATGGCGGGTTAAAAGGTGTCAGGTATCAATAATATTGTTAAGACTCAAGAGTCAGGCCAGACCTTGAAGCACACAATGTCTGGGATCTTGTCTCTAACATTTTTTAGCTTCAAGTCCGGAGGTTTGAAAGTGTAGAAGGCTTATGATATGGGCCCTGGTAAACGTTTCACACCTGCACATGAGGAATGGATTTAGAAGACCTCAAGGGTCTACATACTTATGCATAGAGCAGCCCATAAATGTACTGTAAGAGAGACTACTACTTTTACGGCCAGGAGTTTGACAAGTGTCAGTTCCAACAGCCTCAGTCTAGGCATAGTTAATAGAAGGGGATTTATTATGAAATTCAACAAAGTTCTTTTTTGTATGTTTTTGTTCTCTTTGGCCTTGACCGTGCACAAAACACAATTGTTGTATACTACTGACCGAGTAACTGACCAATAGAAACGTTTTGGTTACGTAATTCATGCATAGTGTATAAGCGCAAAAAAAGATTTTGCACGGTCGTGGACCTTCCAACACAAATCTTGGCATCTTTGTTTGTTCTTTTGATGTTTGCCGGGCTTCATAACCATTCCCACTCTATTAACTATGGTCTAGGACCTTGCAATCTATTGGAGAAGAGTCCCAAGTTGTCAAAGCTACAAGAGTGTATTCTTTCTACCCTGAAGAGGGATTCACAAAAGCATAGCAGTCTTTTGCAGTCTCCAGAGACAAATGGATGCTGGTAAACACGTAATAAAGTTAGAGAGAAACGACATAGACAGCATCAAGATAAAATGGGTTGAAATCCCAAACGTCCTTTAGTGATCATGATCCACATGAGAAATCTCAATGGGATGGGTCTGAAAACATCACGATGAGGAACCCGCTTTTCTGAGAAGGTGAACACATATCCGAAAAGAAAATTCTTGGAAGGTGAGGGGACAGGACGAAAGTGTAGTGAATGAGTACAGTAAGGTGAGACTGTGCAAGACAGTAGTGGCAGTAAAATGTCCAGCAAAGAAGAGTAGCTTACTGCAGACCAAATAGCCCAGTACCTCAGCATGTTGTCTGTAATGTACAAAAGTGGCCGACTAGCCATACACCAGGCTGATCTGAGTCCGTCTCAAGATGAAGCAGAAGAGATCTTGACCAGGCTTGCAGTACGAACACAGTACTACTTGCCAGCTACTTTACCATCCACCATGTAGAATATGTAATACAGTCTTGTGACCAGAAAAAAAACAAATCACTTATTTCACAGCGTCATGGAGCTACGGATATACACAGGAGGTTACTGAGCAGAAAAGAAAACGATATCCAAGAGCCACTCAAACTTCTTGAGTGCCTAGCAAAATTTAAAACGTTCAACTGGGCCAAACCTTGCTAAACCTAAGGCACTGGTGCCGTGTATGTTGTCTTGTGCTCGCTTGGACCCTAGGTTTCAGATAATTTCGGCTACTAGATCTTCTTGGGGCTCAATTTTTCCTCAGAATGGCAGTTTTTTTCACACATCTTCTTACTCATAGACATGCGATCATTTACAATGTTTTGTGCTAACATCTTTGAGGTATAACTTTTATCTGCGGTTAATTCAGTATAGGAACTTTCAGAAGAAAAACGCATTTTCATAAAAGCTAGCTAAAGCTCAATCTTACAATTGAATTATTATTTATATACAACTGTACGTGTTTACCAAGATTTACTTGCGTGCCTGGGTCTTTTGAACTCGGAATGAAGGCAAACAATAATTTTAGCAAAGAATACTTCTCAGGATTGCGGAGTTTGTACGCTGACTGTAAAGTAAGAGTTGACAATAATCAATTGCAAGATCAAGTATTTGACCTGTGATGATTGAGCAGTGTTTCAAGAGTAATCTAAAAAGCAAGATATGCCGAGAAAAACTCTCATCTAACTAGTCAATGTTTTAGAATTCAAACATCACGGCCGTTCATTTCCATATTTAGATTGTACAAATAGAATTTAATGTTTTGCACTATTATTTAACCCTTGGACGTACAAGCTAACTCGTACCCTCCACCGTGGTATAAGGGGGAAATGGAAGGGACCCCCTCTGGTGTTTTGTTCTGTTAACGCACAGCGTACTAAACTTACATTGATTAGATAGCCCTGAGCTTGTTCTACGAAATGATACCATGGCTGTGATGTCATAATGTCTAATGACGTCATTTGACCCGCCATCGGGGATCCGCCATCTCGGATTTTACTTTTTTCTTAAAAAGTCAAGAAATGATGGAAATTGATACGAAATCAAGCCAAAATGCTTATAAAATGTACAAATTGGCGAATTTCTGGAATTTGATGAAGAAAACTGGAAAAAGTACAAAATTATGTCAAAAAAATTTGATCTTTGGCCAAACCTACATGAAACTAGTGGTTACTATGGAAACATAAAAAATGATGGACCCAAAATTGACATATCAAAATATCGGCGAAGTATGAATGAACAGCTAATGAAAGTTTTAGCTAGCCCCTCAGAGTAAATCGTCAAAATTTTGAAAATAGCTTATTGGGGGGATGGCATCCACTCCCCCCCCCCCCTTGTACGTCCGAGGGTTAAGGGATGTTGCAAATAGTTTGGCAATCATTGAGCTTCCAATGCCCTAAATAATACTCAGACTTTGTTAGTGACATAAGCATAGAAATAACTTTGATAAACTGATTCTATAATATCTAATATTTTTAGATTTCGCCTCTGTCTCTTTGTTAAAACTAGCCTCTTGTCATGTTGTTTGAACAGCTTTTGTTACCAAAAAATAGCAGATGCCAAAAATTTTATTCTTGATTTCATCAGGCCAAGGGTGACTCTAAACTGTGATGAAATTAGTTTTGATTTAGAAAGTTGGACTTAAGCAATATTTGAGTCAGAATTTTAGCTAATTTGCCTTACAGCTAAATGTTGCCTGACATGGGTAGGAAATGACATTCCTTGATTGGCGCCTGTCACTTTAAATGACTTGAAATTCTTGTTGTGAATTAAGATAGGTCCAATCTTTATTTGTGTGAAATACCAATAAAATTCAATGTATTCTGTGAGCAGGGGCGGTGTTTAAATTTGACGCTTATTTTAGTGACATTTTGGGATTTTGGGCAAAAAACCAGGGGGGGGGGGTGCTCTAACTCCTCAGGGAAAAATCACAAAGCCGGCCCACTTTGTCTGTTAGAGTTGTTGGGTAGGACCTTCAATTTGGCAAATTTTCATCCAAAAAGGAGAGATGGCATGTATCACCCCTGCCTGGTCCTCTAGTACACTCAGTCTTAATTATTTTTTTGTGATCTTGGTTTGAAAAAATCAACATTTTCTAGAGGCTGTATAAGCTGATTAGCGCTTTTGCCACACGAATTGTACAGGGTTTAAAATCGCTGAGATTTTTCACAAGCTCTTTAAAAATCCGATCTGAAGTCAATTTGTGTATAGTATTATTCGTTTTCTAAACAAAGTCGCTAATTAAACAAAATGTAAACAATGGCTTCACATAAATCTCCTTTGTAATCCTCTGAAATCTGAGCGAACAGTAATTGTCTGGCTGATATAAAGAGGAGTTACGAGCCTAGTCGGTGGAAAACCAGCCTGTTGGCCTAAAATCTCTACGGAATAGGAAGAAGTAACCAAGAAAAAAACTGAGAAATCAAACTATAAAAATAGTGTACCTAACCTCGAACCCTAACTAAAAAATGAGTCCAAGATAGCTTAATATGCAATATTTTTTTCGCCCTAAATTATAATAGCAGCAACAAACTATACTACGACAACTGCGCAGATGAAAACATTCAAACGACTACTTGCATTTGGAAAAATATATCTATGAAATACAATTTCTTTAGCCTGGTTACACTACGAGTAGTCCCTCTTTCGCTTAGTCCGTTGCGCGAGACCTTAAATAAACTGGGAGGAAAAAGTGGCCACGTAAATTCCTGGGGCCAAGACGCGCGCGTGCTTTTCGCCTCTAAGAGTTCGAGCGGCCATATATTTTTTTTTTTCCTTTTTCTCGCGGTTTTCTTTCGCGTTACGCCCGACGGCCTAATAAGCGAAAGAGGGGCTACTCGTAGTCCACAGCTTGGTCGAGTCTATCAGCGTCCGCCGATAAAGGTTATTGCTCCACGTGATAATTTTAACAATTCCAGATCAGTGGTGAACTAAAGCGGTGACTTTTGACGACTGCTCGCCAGTATTCGTGCTATTCGAGACTATTTTGCACTATTCTTACTCAGGCGGTGTTGGACACGACTCGCAAAGCATGCCGGGAGAAATTTCCCCTGGAGCTCATTTTCATCTGATCGCTGAACGGCAAACATCTCCACGCGCTGATGGTGATGTGGAAATATGACTTATAGGAGGTTCGTTCGCTTCCGATGGTGAAAGAAATCTGGAATGACATCCATATCAAATGTTCCCCAGGCCAAGTAACAGCTGTAGATGACTTCTGCTCGATTTACAAAGCCACCATTTTCAGTGCTGAACAAATGATTTTAGAAATCGAAGCTTCGCGGTTCGTCGAATCTCTACGGTTGAAAGATAAATTATTTCCGTTTCTGACCTCTTCGAATTCGATCTTAACTTGCCGGAATTGAACCTACCTTCGGCACTTTCCTTCTTATATATCTTGACTTGTGTATGAAGTGCATGAGTGTATCGCTGGCCAACAACATGGCTGTTGACAGATATTATGTTTTCGTTCGACGATAAGAGAGCTTAGAGGTAAAACCTAAGAAGAAAAGGGTTATATAATTCGAAATCAAAGCAATGTTTTGTCCTTGAAGACTTGTGTAAAGCTTGATTAATCGAGTTTCGCCCGCTCTATTTCCTTATTAATCAAAAGGAATCATAAACAGCTTGCTAATGAGCTATGGCTCTTTCAAAATAACAAAAATAATTTGCAATAAATGGAATAAAGAAAGCAGAAGCTTAATGGGAGAAGGAGGGTATGTTTTGCTTCAATGTGAGTGGTAAAAAATAATTGTATTGGTCCCCTGTACCAGGTCACACTTCCAGCAAATTCTTGTTCAACTTACAACTCCAAGATTAAATGTGTACTGTGTGGATCTATTTAAATTTGTAGTCAATTTTATAATATCTTGCTCAACTTCCTTGAATGTGTTTAAAGTAAAAGGTTTACAAATGACTTTGCCTCAGACATTAACACTGGCAAAATCAATGTACAAACCAATGAGAGTTTGAGATTTCTCTTCACCTAGTGCTTAGGTGTTGGATGTAACTTGTATTGGCTCCAAGTGTCCATTCCTTAGTTCTCAGTACATGTGAGGCTGTGTAAAAGGGAAATCGGGCTCAATGGAAAGAAGGCTTGGTTGAGTTACATGAAATGAATGCTTTGGACAAATAATATACCTCATGCTATTTCAAGTGGTTGCAACTAAAATTGGAGATGGGAGATGTGAAAAAAAATGACTTACATTTACTTCAATAGACCGTTTTCGCTGTCATGCAATAAGAAAATAAATCGAAAACCATCCAGTGGAAAAAGCTATGAAATTATGATGTTATAGAAGATAACTAAATAAGCCACTTCTCCAAGTTTTAGGCCTGTGCGTTCCCCCAAACTTCAGATATTCCTCGAAATGTTTCGCCGATATTTACAGAGCCCGGTACACCAATATGGCGGCCGGAAAATAGTGTAAACATCTGGAAGTTACTTTGGTTATCTAGGCGACTGATTATCAGTACTGATCAAACAAGAATTTACATAAGCACTTTTCCTAATGCTTTAACTTCTAAAAAGGCTCAAATCATGGGATAAGTATATATTTTTCGACAAACTCGATCATAGCCTTCTGTCACGCACCTCCATAACCCTGAAATTCAAAATGATCTGGATTCCAAACGAAGCACGCTATTGAGCTGTAAAATTGTAAACAGATATAGATATACCGCCTCTTGTGCCTGATGAGGACAAAAACTTTGGTGGCTATTTCGTTTTGGATTTTAGAAAGTGATGACGTCACGTGAAAACGATCTATTCCAAAGTATGCTTTTTAAACTGAATATTTGCAAAGTACTGACAAGCACAACAAAAAAAAACAGCAAAATAGCACAAAAACCATATTCTGGAAACAGCGGCCAACACTAAGTTCGCTTATAAATTATTAAATAAAACTGGAAGATTGTGAATGATGGGCGCGATGAATTAGCAATGAGTGACTAGCCCATGGTCCTGACATGCCTTCATTACATGTCCTCATATCACACCTCTGCTGAAGTTTATGGTTCAATGTAACTTGTGTAAACTAAAGGGAGCTCTTTACCCAGAACAGTGCTATGTAGGTCATTTGAAGTATCTTTCAGTTCAAAATTTATTATTTACTGCTAGTCCTGTTGTCAACATTGAACAACACAGTGATCGTGTACTGATATTAACATTTCCTACATTGGCTGTTAAATATTTTGCCAAAAATAGTCTCCACAGCACTTCCTCGTGTCGACTCGTAATGGCTGTGACCAACTGAATTCAGAATAATCTAGTATGTAGCTGTATCTTAGATCATCTATAGTGAGATGTTTTGACTGAGATAACTAAATTGTAGCAACATTTAAAAGTAAAAGCAGATGCACTATAATGAACACTTGCAGTAGCTCTTAACACTTGGGATTGTCATGCAGCTTTCTAAGTAGTCACTTGCATTATGTCATTATGTATTCTGTTTTGGTCTATTCCATTCTCACTTTGATACCCTAAACAGCAGGATGCTGTAGCTTTCCCTGTTTGATCACGACAGTGTAACTGGATAGATTTAGTTCTTGGGAAATCATGATAGCAAAGTTAATTCCAAGTCCATAGTCTTTTAAAATACCAGTTGGTAATTCCGTAATTCGGCTCGTTCTGCTCCAGGTGGGTTGACAATTATGCGAAACTATACACATGAAACACTTATCATTTATTGATTTAAGCTTATATATAGTCTCCCACTACTACCAACATTCAAAGGAAAACAAGCATAAAGAAGTGGGAGATCAGCGGAATAATCAGCCATAGATAACTGAACAATATCATCTGATCCAAGAGTACGGTAAATTTCTGTTAGAGATAACAATTCAAGACAGGCAGTGATCATGATAGTGAAAATTCACTGTAAATGAGATGATATGTTTAATGGACTAGTAACCAAAGCAGGATCCAAAAATATTGAACATCGGCCAAACAAACGGATGGCATATGCACTACAAGAAAAAAAAAATAGGTCGGCAATGCGTACGCGTGTTTAATGCGTTTCAGTCAACTGGAGCCACAATCAGAGATGGAGAAAGGGTGAGCTGTTCATGGAGTAGTGGAACAAATCATAAGATTTAAGCAGGGAATGTTATTGACAGAAGAAGACTTTGTTTACCTAGGGATGTCAAATTAACTTGTACATGAAGTGTCAAGATGGTTTCCTGGAATTACTAAGCCTGTAAGTCCTGAATTACACTGAAGTTCTGATATTAAGTTTTTACCATGACTGTAAAAGAAATATAGACATGTTGGACAACAATCAATTTGCATGGAGAATTTGCTAAGTTCTTTCATTGAAATGAAACTGTAAGCACAATAAAAAGAAACCAATAATGCTAATACACTGTACATTTTTTATACTTCTTACAATAGCTTGTTGTAAGTTTACATATGCATGTTAATCAATGGGTAGTGGTTTGTAGAATACCTGCTGGACAGAAGAGTGTTCCTGATGACGGAATCAGAGTCTCCAAGTGGTTGTCAGAATACAGTAGTTGCACAAAGAGTTCTGTGAATTAGCTCAACTCCTCACATAAAACATATTTGATGAGATGTTGATACAAAGTAAGATACTTCAATGACAAAAAATAAATAACAATGGAGAACAGAGCGTTCCATTTCCCATTGCTCAGTGTGCCTGACTTTGGTTTACTAGGTTCTTGTGCTCACATCTGACATGGCATGGTGTAGATGTCTTGCGTTGTTCTTAGTGTCAAAATTATTCAGGGCCAACTCAAAGTGTAAGAGCATGTTTCCAAAGCAACTGTCCACAACTTTTCTGTACATAAGTTACTTCTTTATAGGTGCATGTCAAAATGTTGGTATTTCGTCTGCTTTTGCATCTGTAGGCATATGTTAGCACTATTTATTTTGAATTTGCATTTTACATTATGTGTGAAACTCAGTGCTGCTTTGTTTAATTGGGTCTGTTAATAACTCACATAATTATTGAACTGCAGCAAATATAGTCCCAACAACACATGAAAGAGTACCAATATACAGCAAAATTGTATAATTAATTATTTTTATAGCAGAAATCCTACTTGTCAAGTCTGCGAAAGTCATGCAAAACTGTCACACTCTCCCTCTTTTGCTGATGAATAATTATCGACTACAACATTTGGATAATAAATCACTTGTTCAACGATTTCATGTGCAGTATCGAAGTATAATTTCACTCATTGTTTGTGCATTGACCTGCTCATCAAAATACCGCACATTGACTCATAACAATATAGAGCAATACTTTGTACATCAAAACATCTATTAAGATATATGTGCTGTGTTGCATTGCATGGTATACCATAATAGCCATTCACTCTATGAGATGCACCTGCAGGGAAACATGATGGTAGTTGTATTAACCATCTCTTGTTGATATTTGTTTCCATGAATACAACTACCATGATTCCCCACAGGCACCTCTCATAGAGGGAATAGAGCATTATAATTAAGTTATTGAAAACAAAGTTAACATGGAATGCAGTGTATGACATTTGCAGATTGCAAACTACATTTAGGCCTAAATAGTGGCCTGGTTAGCCTAAAAGTCCCTCTGGTTAACCTAAATATCACTCAGGCTAGCCTTAATAGTGCTCAGGTTGGCCTGTTTACGGTTAGCTCTTGGTAATGGAAATGAGGATGCGATAATGAATAAAAAGTGTGCAGTCTGGAAATGTCATAGACCCCCTGGATGTAAGTTAGTTACCTACGTGTATCAGTCTACAGAAAATAGTGTATTGTTCGTACAGAAAATCTTGAAGAGCTATAGAGGTCACTTCCTGTAATCATATTCACAGTGAAATAAGTATGCAAATTAATATATTCTATTTGAAGAGACAATTCAACACATTGCTTACCAGCCTTTTCACCATAGAGTATTTCATTTCCTTGATTTGTAGTCTACAGACACAGTGGTCATTGAACCAATCATATCAAATATTGTACGACCTGGACTTTCCTCCACAGCATTCAGTTTGCCATGCAAACAGTGTGATATGTAGTAGTAGAACCTCATTATGTCTAAACCAAAACATCATTTGATTCCAGTTTGTCATAGTGTACCTAAGCTTAAGTTGTTGCGATGCTGGCAAGTAAAACACAGTTAAATAAAAATCGCAAGCATCAAATTCCAGCATCCCCGGTAAACATGTGATGGGGTAGCCGATCATACTCGCAAATTGATCTTTCCATTTAACACGATAACAAGCAGTCCCAGCAAGTTCAGCAGTTCGACTGAAGTCACACCTCAATGTGACTATATCATATGTAGACATGCTAAAGAAAATTTCAATAGCTTGCGTGACTAAAGTAAATCCTGTCGCCGAGTAAAGTTGGTTAGCAACATCTGAATGAAGAAACAAGGAGTAACATGGAGTGGGTACGTAAGCTCTCGAGGGCTGTGCAGCACTTTCGAAGAAAGGAGGAAAACGACAGAGCGACTGAGAAGTGGAAAATAACTTAGACTTACCTTGAAAATTGGACACCAACTCGCTACGGAAAGCTTTCCAAATTATTCGAAACAGTAAACACGGCAACGACAACACAACATCCAACGATAGGCCCAGCAAGTTGTAGCAATGTGGCCGCCTTTACTTGAACGCTCAAACGACACTGCTTCCCATACACACAAACGACGTGAACCAGCATTAGGGCGCCATTGCGCCCGTGTACTTGGTGTTCGGCCTTCCCGATTTAATACGGCAACAATACGAAATAACACTCGTGATGATTCATATCTTCGGGAAATCCCACGGGACCTTCGAAGTTTTACACTCGGGATGGTTTAACACGGAACCGTTTTCAACATAGTTGTTTAATGCGCATGCGCATTAAACACAAAAATAACAACAAGAAAACATTGAAATATAAAGGGAACAAGCCGAACCACAAAATTATACTCTTAAAACATAGGTGGAAATCACACAATCGCTCCCGTGAAATACCGCGAACATCTGACAAATCAAGGAAAATGCGCCAGCTTCAAGTCCGATGTTGACTAGGCCCGCCGGACTTTTCTTATAGTTCAACTCTCAAACTAAAGTTTCACGCAAAAATAGTTCACAATACTGATCCCTGTTACCCCGAAAACGACCAAAACAATATCCATGTCAAGCACTTGAAGCTTGGCGAATAGCTGGTCTAGATACTACACTAGCTGCTCCTAGAAAAGGTTCGTTTGATTCTCATGATGAGCGCAGAAATCGGTCGAGAAACGACAACCAACTCTCCATTCGCAACGAAAAATGTGTCCGCCATTGCTCCGGCTGAGACGACATATGATTGGTCGAATACTGTCACGTGAGCCGTGTCCAACACCGCCTGATTCGTACTATTCGCTCACCGAGACTATTTGCTATTCGCTATTCGGGTTTTCGAGACACCCCTGGCTGGGGTCATATGTGTTTCAGGTGATTTTAAAATGAAAACCTCGATAAAATTGTGCATTTTAAAACATGAACATTCTTTCAGACATTTACTTAGATTGGTTTGAAGATTTTAGAAGACTTAAGCAACGGTACACTGACCGTAAAAAAGAACGCCAAGTTTTCTAAAGATTTCATAAGTTTTCTTAAGTCATAATGTGTCTATTAAAATCGGGAAGGTCTCTCAGTTCAAATACCTTTGATGACTGTCTCCAAACGACAACTTATAGAAGTAATTAAAAAATAGATCGAAACTGGAAGTTAACCCGCCTCTGCCTGTCTCGATTGAATATTCGTTAACAATAGAAACTGAGGTTGACACGTAACATCAAATGACGGAACGTGCGTGACTGAAGGACCATCACTTTCCTTGGTGTTTGAGTAAAAGAACAGGGACATAGCGGAAGACGAATATCACTCCTCGCATTGTGAGCATCATTCAAGGATAAATAAGACGACAACCGGGGAGGATAACCTTTATTATGAACTGGAACCGCCAAAAAAAGAATCTGAGGCAGGAATCTATGATGACGTGGCTGTCGAAACTACAACCCCTGCAACAAAATGGATAAGCTATGAGGAGAATACACGAGGAGCTAAGAAGAAAAACAAGCGGTCAACCCAAAACACCCCTGAATCGTACACAGTTTTGATTCGGCGACTGGTGTTTATTTCAACCGCAGTTGTTCCTGTTGCTTTTTTAACTGCCGCCGCCACTTTGATTTTAGCTTGGTCTTTATAATGATGTCTCGAAACGGCAATACGGGTTCAAAAGCCGATCTGAAGGGTTGTGGAGCTATATATGATAAGGGCAGATAGATCGGGGACGGAGACCGTAAGCGCGCGCCATTTCTAGTGTTGGGGTTGTCCCCATGATATGGGACAATAATTCTGTTTTTAGAAAAAAATGCGCCATCGCCTGCGGCACACGCGTGTACATGCCGCGAGGATTTTTGTGATGTCGCGCGGGCGAAATGGCGTCCGAAATTTCCGAATTTTTCATGTTTTTGGCCCACAACTCAACGCGTTTAGGTCTGTTGGAATTTTGCTTAAGTAGTTTCGTCGTAAGCTGCTCCAGTTTGAGTGAAGTAAGACGGTGTCGAATTTAGGTATGTTCCGCTTTAAGCTTAGATATATATCGCTGACCAAGTTGTGTTCCGACGGATGCTTCTTTTACATGAGCTGCACATTACTCAACTTTAAAGTTCACATATGTTGAAGATTAACAGCTTTTCCATTACACAGCAAGAAACTAGCTGGATATATTTAGATATAGCAGAGCTTCGGACTTCATAGTTTCTTAGCTCCTCTTGCCACACGCTTGCGAGGAATTTGCCAGTCTATGGCGCCCGAAAAGTAAAACAAAATAATTGCTAGTTTGAGTTTCGCCTGAATTGTAAGCAACGCTTGATGTTTCATCAAGGCCCAATAAGTTTACGCCTGTAGATACTGCTCAGTTTTAGTCGTGTAAAAATCCAGTAAATTCTCTGTTGTCGATGAATGAGAGCGCCCGCCGATGCGTGTTTTGTACAGTCAGTAAACATGACAAATCGTACTTCCGCCGCACTTTCGTGTGAAAACGTACATCGTACTCAAACAATAACCCAGTAGTTTTAAATATGTTTAAGATTGATAATTGTTTGAGAACATATTAAAAGCTAAGCTGAAAATATGCGAACAAAGCAGAAATAATTAGCAAAGTTACAATGACACTTTCTTTAATCAACTTGGAATAACGATTTTTGTTGATCGAGTTTAAAATATCAAAACTGCTTGTCTATTTTCATTTTCGCAGTGTAAAACTTCACTATGCTTATGTTGAAGAAACACACATGATTTTGGTAGCCTTTTTTGCGTTCGTGAAATTTGTTGCAACATCTCAGCACAAAAGATAACGAAAGAAATCTTTGTCAAGATTTGTTGACAATTGAAAACACCGACTCGGACTTGAAAGTGCACGAGCTGCACTATGCAAATGAGCTAATTGTACGCGTCAGACTTTCCTTTCAAAAACTTTTGCAAACTCATCAAACAAGCAGAAACAATAAGAAACCATCAAAACAGGCTTTGGTTTTGATTAACCATTGTCCGAGAAACTCACAAATTAACTCGATACCGGAGTAGAGAGTTTTCTTGCTACATTCTTAAGTCAGAACAAACGCAAAAACATACTCGTAAGCTTACAACTAGCGCGAGCAGATCTTATTGATTCATTCCCAGCGCGAGACTGAAGTCTCGTTTTCGACCCTGAAAAACGCACCTTTTCCGTTGGCTCAGTGCATAAAACTACATATACGCGCCCTGGGTCTTAGTCCCTGCCTTATTCCCTGCCATCGCTGTGAAAAATACGCAAGAGAATCTCTCGACTCTCACCATTTGATCATGCAACGTGACAACATCCACGCGAGAGTCCACGACATGTGCGTGGTTCCGCGCGGATATATGACGTCAGGATGGCGCAATTTGTTTTAAAAATAGAAAAATTGTTCATGTCATAGGTGCACGGAACCTCGTTCCCAGGGTCTCTCATCTTACCGCCCCCCTGGAGCGAGCGAAGAGAGATCCTGGTTGGGTCTGGTCACGTGTCTCCCAGAATCTGGGAGATGAGAATTAAATTATTGAAGGGATGGGCGGCCTAGTAGGAATTTTGTCTATAGTTAGCCCACGGAAGTGCGGGATGTGTTCACCAAAGTAAATCAAGAACGATTTGTTCTGCGGCAATGTCCGGCGGTAATACTCTGCAAACGCCGAGGAAAACTTATCCATCATGTAATAGCGGAAATCCAAGTCGCTGAAGGTTGTATGGTTCAGTGAAGGACGTTACATATTTTAAAAGTTTCTTCAAGAAGGCGAATGGAGAATTACACACCGCGATCGAGGCTGTGTATGGAAGATCTTTGACTCAACTTTACCTCAGAATGAAGTGTAGGTCTTG
This sequence comes from Orbicella franksi, assembly GCF_964199315.1. Classification (NCBI taxonomy): domain Eukaryota; kingdom Metazoa; phylum Cnidaria; class Anthozoa; order Scleractinia; family Merulinidae; genus Orbicella; species Orbicella franksi. Next base: position 16,304,417 of record NC_138148.1, on the reverse strand, counting down.
TGAACGGCGATTAGATAATTCTAGAGAATTTAGGGCCTTTTAACTGATCACTGAAAGCTAAGGTCACGTCGAAAGGAGCGAAAGGTTGAAAAGATCTATTGAAGTTTCACCGCGCCGTCGGCGCCCCGAACTTTGCAGAGCGCGAAGGATAATAAAACGAACTCGTCGCGGTATGCATTTCGCAGTCGTTGCTGATAAACTGGATTTATCTTCGACCGAAAGGAGGCTAGAAAAAGAAAAATATGATTTTTATTGTGTCGTTAATAAATTAGTGTACGTGACTCCAACGGTCCGTGACAATTGCGCACATTCTCATTTAATTTTCGATCTTTCGACCTTTCTTTACTCCACGCGTGTTTCTGAGGGGCACTTTTTATGCCTTGTTATTACAAGAAATGGAAATTATAAGTAGAGTGGAGTCGTTTGATTGTGTTACAGCATAGTTTTAGAGATCGTATGTCTGCATGGTTTCCGCTGTTAACTGCACGTCGCTTCTCATATTGACACCTCTGTATAAATTTGCCATGCCGTGCTTATACTTTGTTTAGGTTCGTTTCTATTGCAAGATATGTTTTAAGGCTCTTACTATTGGCTCTCCAGGGACAAAGATTAAAATATTCCGTAAACATATTGCTTACTTGCATTCTATATTGTGACGCCGCAGCTGACGCCGGGCTCGATTATTTGATTAAAACTGTTTGCAAGCACAGTGCGTTCCACGAATATCATATTTATCTTCGTCCAGTTTTTCTTCAGACACTGCCGTAGCTTTACTTTGAGAAAGCTATACGTTTTCCTAGAGACATTCTAATGTTTTTTGCATCAATTTGATCAAGTGCATTCAAAGAAGAAACAACAGTTACTACGGGATGAAATTGCGCTGCTCGACGTCCACAGTTGAAATATGACTGACTTTCCATAAATCCAGTAGGTAAGATGGCAACACTGAAAATCAAGACCACTAAATTGCCTCGAGACAGACTTGCTTAAGCTTTAGGTAAACGTTGGAATAGATGTTATTCGAAATTTCAGCCTGAAAGCTAAGTATTAATAAACGCCGCGGGTAATGGCAGTCGCAGCGCGATACTTCGAATTCGACAAAGCTCAACGCGACAAATTGCTGATTACAGAGGACCCCTCCCTGATGTTCTCAATTGTCAAAGTAGCACGTGACCAGACCCAACCAGGGTCTCTCTTCGCTCGCTCCAGGGGGCGGTAAGATGAGAGACCCTGGGAACGAGGTTGAGGTGCGCGCGGATCGCAAGACTTACGATCTCCGTCCCTGATTATGGCTCCTGGCAGAAACGTAAAAGGTTGGACTCATAAACTGATCGCCAGCTGAGCACGCAGCTGACATGCATGTATGGTAGTACGATTTGGACTTCTTGCAGTAAAGAAAATATTTTGAAAGTCCTGCGTCTTCAAAAACGTGCGGCTAGAATTATCCTCGTCGCCGAAAGAACAGCACCTTCTGTCGGCTTATTTAACACCTTAAAGTGGGTTCCCTTTTATGCTGAATCATATATAAATCGATGCGCTCTAACCTAGAAAAGGCTGAATGGCAATACCCCGGAATATATAAATGATTTACTTATCAGAAACTCTGACACTCATAATAGATCAACACGTTTTTGTAATATAAACTTAATGTGCCCGCGATTTAAGAGAATTACTGAAGGGGGTCGAGTGTTTGCTGTGCGAGCCACAAAAGAATGGAACAAATTAAGTGTGGACATCAAACAGAGCACCAGTGTAAAAAATTTTAAGCGCTCCCTTTTTAAAATAATTTTAGATAATCAAATTCTGAGCAAACTATTCCTGTAAATTTTTTTAAAATTTGTAAATAATCACATTTTATACATATTTTACGATGTATGTAGGCTTAATTATTTTCATTATTTTTAATATTGTTACGATTGTACTATTTCTTTCTTTTTCTAAAATTTTAATTTTTGAGGGCCATTAGGTTATCAGTTTTAATACTGTCAAATGTTACCCTCGTAAAATAAAGTCTTACCTACCTACCTACCTACCACTCGTCACACAACCTGTTTCGCTCCCAGTGACTTCCGGTACGGGGTAGTGATTTTCATTTGTTCAATCAAACATGGCTGTGCGCAGAAATTAGCAGGAGGAATTTCGGAACAATTCAGTAAGAATAAAATTCACAAACTGCAGGGATTTGTTTCGTTGTTTCTCCGTCTGTATTTCTGTCAGTCCACCTACATGTATCTATTAATCATTCATATATTAATTTACGTTTTGGTTTTTTCTTCTTTTGCTAGAGTCATTGACGAATCTAGCAGCTGAGGTGAGGCAAATGAAGGACAACATTTCTTATGTTCAATCCTTGACAAGCAATAAAATGGTAAGTTATACATTAGTACATTCGCTGTAGCCACTCCCCTGTAAACCTTTTCGCCTACTCGACCATTTTTGCTCATGGATGACGTAACATCCATGAGCCTAGGAGGCAGTCTAATGGCACTCACTCACTCGATTCTGATTAATTCATTCATTAAACTTGAATTAAACAATTTTCTCCTACCACCCCTACTAAGTATTGTTTTTGTCCAAGAGTGTTCAGTCGTCTCCAGGAGGGTTTTTGACGAGGGGAGACTAGAAAGGCGTAAATTTTTGCCCGAAAAATAGAGAGCCTGGGTACGAGTTTGTTGAGCGCATTAAAGATTGAAGTCGGCCATTTTGGTTTCACGTGTTTTTCTTTCGTAAATATGTTTGTTTTTTTTTTTTTTCACGTAATTGAAAGCTGTTAGAGGTATTTATGACTCTGGTGATGTATCGGTCACAACAGCACGGCCGGCGAGGTCAAAGAATTGATACAAGAAAGCAGAAAGTGGGATCGTGTTAACGTAGCATATGGGGGAAATTAAGCTCTTAGCTTTTTCTCTTGGCAAGAGAATTTGATGGCTTCCACTCACTTTCCCTCCTTGTGGAGTCCTAGGTAAGCTTAAGCTCTTGTAGCCTGCGAACGGGCTCCCGGCGAGGACGGAAAAAAATTCGGTGAGCGCGAAACTGAAGAATTCGGAGAGCAAAGCGATCGGGGCGGCTTTCGGGCTCACCGGGAGCCTGTTCGCAGGCTAAAGTTCTTGTTAAGTTTTGGTTTCATTGTTTCGTTATTGTTTTATTTTGTATACACACGTTGAAATTCTGCCTGTGTTATTAGTATCCGACGGAAGTTCGAAATTTGTAAGCTCATTTTAAAATACTTGAAGTAAGAAATTCACACTTCATTTCTTTTGTATTCCATGCAGTTCGACCAGAGGGAAAATTTCTTCCGAGATGGTGTGCAAGTCAACCTACATGTACGATCGAGTACAGGTAGGTTGTGATCACGGATGGCCAAATTGAGTCCAAGAGAATATGTGTAGATCTACTTTTTGCGAGAGAGATATGCTGTCCAATTGTGACTAACATAAGCCGAACGCATGGTGGCTAGTGATGTAGAGAAATGAGAGATTTAAACAAATTTAAATCAAAACTTGAAATAGTTATGAAGAAGAGAATGTTTGATACTTGTCAACATAAGTATGCTCTGTAATCATTGCAAAAATTTATTAGAGGAGACGTATCTGCAGTCCTTTTGAATATTACTGCATTGCTAGGGAGATTAGCACAAACAGTTACCAAGATATATAGGAATAAAATACTGTGATTTGTGTTTCCAAGAACGAAAATTGTTATTTTACTTGCATACACTACCATATTGATTGCACCAAGCTAGGGGGGCTTCTCCCTATAGTTGACTGAAGGTGCTCTTTTTTCAGGCTGGAGGTATTATAAGACTTAACAGGACAGGGATTTCAAACATTGATTGATTATTTATCCAAGAAATAAGATTTAGTGGGGCCACATTAGGTTTGCGAAAGGGGGTTCAAGCTAGAAGGTACATGTATATGAAAGGGAAGCCTTTCCTGTCAAAAACACCATGTAAAATGGATAGGGTATTGACCTTGTAGCAGAGCATCCTTGTATAAAAGCTTGTTACTTCCCTTCCCGCTCCCCATGAACATAGTTATACAGTAAAAAAAAAAAAACTTATAAATTTTAAATAAAAAAGTACCCTTTACTTTGGGTTCAAGATTGAAACAAAACTGTCTGAAATTCTTATAATAATCAAGGAAATACCTTTCTTTCTATAGATTTCCCAATTACCAGCAAGCTAAAATCAAATTGTTTATATTTGACATAGCTTAACGTAAACAAGATTTTGCCAATATCCATGTCTCACTTAGGTGAAATTCTGGCAAAATACTTTTGGCAGCTTTGGCATTCACAAGTTGATTGTCTAACATAAATGTTAAAATCATGTATTATAATTTTTGCATAATTGTTATACTCAGCTGTTTCATAATGTTAATGAACAAGGACCATAATCAATTTACCTCGACCCAAAATGTACTGCTGACTCCCTAATATTATATATGTATTATAACCAACTTCAGTGACTAGGTGTCAATTTTGGACTGACTGATGAAAATGGTGAAATCTCATTTAATTAATGATATCATTTTGAAACAGACTGTTGTTATTCTTTGACACTACATCATGTACAAGTTGATTTTAATTAATAACAATGTTGCAGTTCCAATCAAAATTAATTATTATCCCTTTTTAAGTGCCTATGAATTAAAAAATAATTGCTGCTGATTTGAAAGGCTTTTTAAAGTAAAGAAGAATGGCATTTTCCTTTTTGGAATATCCTTTTTCGTTTTAGAGATATTCATGTTTTTGTATTATAAGTGATGATGTCATAGGTGGTTCCACTAAAACAGTTCAACACTCAATCAAGAATATCTCTAGGAATATTAAAGCAGTGTTCTTTAGACTTGGCACCAGAAGTGTACATCACAAAAGAAACAAAATGACACCCGTCGTGTCATCGCCATGACAACAGTTATGCTGCTGGTCCTGTTTTAATTAAACCTAACATTACCAGATTTTATCTTAAACAAGGATCATCCACTCCCAACAGTCTAATGGGGAGAGTTTAGACAATATGGGAATCATGTGTGTTCCGCACAAGACCCTCTGTCCCTTTTCGAAGGGTTGCTAATTGGCATATTTGGTTTTCACAGAAAGAGACTGGAGCCAAAAGTGTTGCCATGGCAACAACACAGAGGGTGTCATTGTTTCTTTTGTGATGCACATTTGTGGTGCCAAGTTTGAAGAACATTGCTCCAATATTTCTAGAGATATTCTTGATTCAGTGTTTCACTGTTCAAGTGGAACCACCTAAGACGTCATCACTTTCCTCATTTGCATAATACAAAAACGTAAATATCTCTAGAACGAAAAAAGATATTCCAAAAAGAGAAATGCCATTCTTCTTTACATTGAAAAGCCTTTCAAATAAGCAGCAATTATTTTTTACTTCATAAGCACTTTAAAAGTTATAAGCAGTCTGTGTAAACAACCTGTTATTTGATTTTTGTATTTCTTTTCCATTTCGAGCCGTCTGGGCTCGAGCCCTGCCTGGGAACATTGTATTGTGTCCTTGGGCGAGACACTTTACTCTCACAGTGCCTCTATCCACTCCGGTGTATACAAAGGTACTGGCAAATTTAATGTTGGGAGGTAACCCTGCGATGAATTCGCATCCCATGCAGAGGGTAGTAGAAGTACTCCTAGTCACTTCATGCTACAGAAACTGGAAAAAATGCTGACCTGATAGGGCACATATGCAGACTTCCAATTCTGAGTTGCCGTTTGCTTCTTTTTCAGAACAAGTGCTTGTGCAAAACGTTTCACATGAAAATGACTTGATTTTCATGAGAATGAACGTAGAGGTGACATACATTACGAATAGTTTCGCACAAAGACTCATTTTGCCACAGAGGCAAAAGTAAACTTGGGATTGGCCTATTCGTCCATGAGCTGGCTCAGGGAGCCTTTGATTCTTAATTGTTCACTGATGAAGGTGAATATACCTCGATTTTACAAGGTTGGCAAGTAGTGGTAATTGCTTTTTTTTGTTGTTTGTTTGTTTGTTTGTTGTTGTTTTTTTCGCTAATGCAGACATACATCGAACATTTATTAATTTAGATTAAAGCTTCTCTTTCGTAAAGGAACTAGAAACTGAATCGCCTAGCCACAACAGATAGAAGAAACTTAAAGTGAACCGCATTTAAGACGTCATTTAAAACTCGATTAAAATATTAGATTATTTTACAGTTCTGTAAAATTTTACCGACCCTCTCCACGATAGCAGGGTTTGGGTTCTCCTTATAACGAGAGAGATTAGAAACCCGTTAGGATGATAACAGGATGAATTACAGTTGAAAAAAAAAAAGAAAGAAACCCGACTGGTGAAAGTTGTTAACTGAAAAAATCTACTTGGTCACAAAAACACTTCACGTTAGCAGAAGAAAAATGTAAACACAAACAATCATAGTCTGGACATGGAAACAATCTATTTCATTACTCTTACGCATGTAACATATTGAATTACTTTCCTTTCTTCTGTTTAAGGATCAGTATACGACACTTCTCTGGTTTGCGATACAACAAGAAGCGAACGCAAGTCTAACTGAGAAGCTGATCGATGTCCAATAGCAAATCATGGAGTTGAATCAAAAAGTAATTGAGTTGTCTAGCCATGGTAAAGTTAAGAATGGAATGACAGTGATGGTGGCGGGAGTGTAGGCTTTTGTCGAGGGTCGAGGGTCGAGGGTTGAGGTAATATTTTGAAAAAAAGTTAATATTAAAAATATTAGTAATATTAAATAAATATATCACGCTAGTTCGCGCCGTTCATCTCTTCAGTACTTTCTCGCCTTACGCGTGTTTTGTTAGCGTTTGAAGTCATTCTTCTCTTTCTTCTTTCTTTCTCACCCTATGGAAAAAATAGTAGAGCGTTTAGGGTACGAAGTTACCTTCTATCCGCCTGGGGACGGCGATTGCTTCTATGCCTCGGCGGCAAAGGCCTTAGGAATTGAAACGCAGAGCCTGAAGAAGGTGGTCTTCGACTTTCTGAAGAGCCGCCAGTTTGATATTTGTTTACACAACTTTGTCACTGAATTTGCTTATGCGCCGTCTACAAACTACTGCGTACTTGAAAAATTCTAACGAGCGAACGAGCGAGTAACTCGGATACTGGACAAAGAAAGATTTATTAAAGAACAGATTTATTTCGAACGCAACTACTTTATGTTAGTTGCATTTAGTTCGCCAGCTCAGTTCTTCAAAAGTGTTTTTCGGTGTGAAATTTCGTGCAAAGTTTGAAGTTGTACTACAAAAACAAGTTTTTTTGTCAGTGTTTTCGTAGTTTAAACTCGTATATGGCTCATTTGTTATCTCCCAGGAACGAGCATAATCTTTGCTTATTTGCCAGGCCTTCAAACAATATAATTCCTGGACTGTCTCCTTCCGAAAACGACCGACATCTTTGTACGTGAGGCGTGCATTCTGCATATTACGGTCCTTAGTACATTGTTCGGCGTTGTTCACGATAAATTCACGTCCCCAGTTTCCACTCTCTACGCATGACCCTCCTTTTGGCCATGTAAATATCCTCTATAAATCTTATAAATCGTATATATTTTTTCGTGACTCAATAGATAATTTACCCTGGACCCTGGACCCTGGACCCTCGACCCTCGATATGTTACCCTCGACCCTCGACCCTCGACCCTCGACAAAATCCTACACTCTGGTGGCGGTGACGCAGGTGTAGGTGGTGCCGGTGGTGGTAACGTAACGTAGTGGTAGGAGTAGTGCTTGTGGTAGTGCTAGTCAGTAGCCAGTTCCCTCAGTTTGATGCACCTTCAAGGAATCATGGTAGTTGTAGTCATCAATTGCAGTGTTTTGATGAGTAAAACTACCATGATTCCCTTCGAGCGCTTCTCATGCATGGAATGGGCCATAGTGGAGAAACCGAGACCAGAGTGCAAAAAAGAGTTATTCTACATAGGGTAGATCTTTTTTGTAGGTTAGAGGCAGTGGCTGAAACAAACTGAGGTTATCACTGACTGCTGTCGACCTACAGGAAAATGGTGCATATCTAAACAAAGGTTAAAAAAAAAATCCACCAACCCTAGACCACGTGCTATCATGGCCGGACTTCTCATGACTCGGCTAACGGGTTTTTCTGTGATGTGGTCGGTCGGTTGCTCAAATAAAAGTAGAAATACCTGACACACACACAAAAAAATTGCCTTAGAACGCAGCCATTTAAGTTCTTCGCCGACATTCCGGCCTTTGCGGACAGCTCGTTTGCTGTCAGTTATCCCTTCGATCGTTTTTCTCTCTTGTCTGAGTTGTTGGCCGAGTTCGGTTGAATTTGTGACTCGTTTTTGTTTGTCTGAGATTTTAGAAAAAACCTTCCTCTGTTTAGGTGGTAAGTTTGATTACATTCCCTGCTTAGGTCGGGTAGGTTCTAAGTCGACTTTGTTCAGAATAGATGTCCTCGAGTACATGTAGATGATCAAAATTAAAGGAGAAAGTCACTCCAAAAACCGTCTATTTTTTTCCATCATCAATAAAAAGTTCACATTGAGTTGAGTTACTTAACGTTGTTTTAGCTTCTGAAGTGGATGCGATCCTAATGAAAAAGAAGTGAAAAGTTCGACACCGGCAGCCGCCATTTTGAAAGGATCTTGAAGGCCAGGCCGCATACCCGTGACGTCATTCCGTCTGAGAATGTGTTTGTTCCATTGAGCTTTAGAATGGCTGCGCTTGAAGCTAGAACGTGCTAGTGATTCCGGGGATGATAATAATCAAGTTGAATGGAACGATTGGTTGGAAAATCCTCTGTGGTGTACTTGTGGGAGACACTGGAAAAGTTGAAAATTTACAGAGTATGTAAATAACATGTCATTAACATGTAAATAATCAAAAAGAGACTGTAAAGAATAATTTACATGATTTTCCCCCTTTTACATGTTTTGGAGGTTTCATGTAAAAAAACATATAAATATTTCAAGTGAAACATGTAAATGATGAAGAAAACACGGTAAATGTTTCAAAGCAAAGGGCTAAGATCATGTAAATAACATGTAAACTGTTCCTGCAAATACTGTAAATAGCCTGTAAATTTCTTGTGATTCAAGCTGGAAACCCGTAAATAACATGTAAATTTAATACAGGGAGGCTGCCAAAATACTGGAAATAACATGTAAATAAAAAGGGGAGGCTGTAAACAACATGTAAATAAAAAAAGGGAGGCTGTAAATAACATGGAAAATGAAAACAGGAGCCTGTAAATAACGTGTAAATCAAAAAAGGGAGGCTGTAAATAACATGGAAATCGAAAAAGGGAGCCTGTAAATAATGTGTAAATCGAAAAAGGGAGTCTGTAAATAACATGGAAATCAAAAAAGGGAGCCTATAAAGAGCATGTAAATCGAAAAAGGGAGCCTGTAAATAACATGTAAATCGAAAAAGGGAGCCTGTAAATAACATGGGAATTGAAAAGGGGAGCCTGTAAATAACATGGAAATTGAAAAGGGGAACCTGTAAATAACATGGAAATTGAAAAGGGGAGCCTGTAAATAACCTGTAAATTGAAAAAGGGAGCCTGCAAATAACATGTAAATCGATAAAGGGAGCCTGTAAATAACATGGAAATCGAAAAAGGGAGCCTGTAAATAACATGGAAATCAAAAAAGTGAACCTGTAAATAACATGTAAATTGAAAAGGGGAGCCTATATATAACCTGTAGATTGAAAAAGGGAGCCTGCAAATAACATGTAAATCGAAAAAGGGAGCCTGTAAATGACCTGTAAATTGAAAAAGGCACCCTGTAAATAACCTGTAAAATGAAAAATGGAACCTGCAAATAACCTGCAAATTGAAAAAATGGAGTCTGTAAATAACATGTAAATCGAAAAAGGAGCCTGGAAATAACCTGGAAATGGAAAAAGGGAGCCTGTAAATAACATGGAAGTCGCAAAAGGGACGCAGAAACCCTGTACAATAAATAACTTGTAAATAATAAGTTGAAGAAAAATGCATGGAATGTAGTGTTTTATTGTAATCAAATCTGTTGACCTTAATTATAATAGTGGAAAATATGCAAATTTATACAGAATCAGAAATTTATTGCAATCAGAACAAACTCAGTAAAATTCAAATAGTTTTTATGCCATGAATAGGGTTTACAATGTATACATTGCAACAAATAAAACATGTTTTCTTTTCTTTCTATCCATAACAAGACGACTTAAATGTAATTTTGTGCATGGCCAAAATATTTTAAAATACCATGACTGAGCCCCTTTAACCGAATTCAAGCACTTTTCAAGACTACTAAAATTCAAGAGCTTTTCAAGATTGTGCGAAACCATGTCATATTCAGCTCTATTTAATTCATAAGTTAAAAAATGATTTAGAACTATACTGTTGTCAGCTACAACTAGTAAAAATTTTGCAATTTAGGTGTTTGCGAATGGATACCTGTCTTAAATATATACTAAATTCACAAAGTCAAATGTAACATAATGATAATACCTTTGTCATAAAATGAATGAATAAACTGTTTTTTCTTACAAAGTAATTAATGTAGGATTAAATTAGCCTTAATAATTATTATGAAAAATGTGGGAGGCACGATGGCCTCGTAGTTACATGTAGTGAGCTCAATTCCTGATCGAGCGGTCCGGGTTCAAGCCCTAGGCGGGTACATTCTGTTGTGTTCTCGGGCAACACACTTTACTCTCAGTGCCTCTTCACCCAGCTGTATAAGTGGGTACCAGCGAATTTAATGGTGGGGTAACCCTGCAATGGACTGGCATCTCATCTAGGGGGAGTAGAAATATAAATAGTCCTAGTCGCTTCCTGCTACAGAAAGTGGGATAAGCTCCAGCCTGTTGGGCCACGTGGCTCGTATGCAGACTTTACCTTTACCTTATTATGAAAATTACTGCAATGTAAGTGTGAAGTATTGATCAACTTTTTTCATGGAGTGAATTGTTCTTTTGAAATAACAGAAAATAGGAAAAAAACATTTACCACAAGATAGAGATTGACATTTTAAATTCATCATAAAAACATTCATGCCAAAGGAATACTACATTGCATAACATAAAACAAGGCTTCTGACATCTTTTAGGCTACGTTTACAAAGTCACACTTTCCTTCTTTTTCCAAAACTGTACGGAATCCAAACAGTACAAACATTTTGGACCCCTGACGAAACTATTCACTGAAAACAATATTCAGACTGGTGAAGATCCAAAATTTTACTTTTTTTGTGTGATAAAAAAACTGTGCTGTAGAAAAGAAAACAACAACAACAACAATTCATAGGGGCCTGTTGAAATTGAAAGGCCTATCTAGTACCATAGTTCCCATAACACAACATACGTTAATAAATTATTGTTCTGGTACTACATGTATGTAAACATAGCCTTTACTTTTTATGATGAAATCTTATGGCTGCTGTATTGAACAATAGGTATCAACCTAGCAATCTAAGATATTTAAATTTAATGCTAATTCACTAACACAGGTACAGTGTAGGTGATACTTCAAAGCATTAAAAATAATGTTTAAAGTGGTTGAATTTATGCGAGAAAGCTGTCAGAGCATATCAAAGTGTTGTAGGTCACCATGTTAGACTGTAATGCACCAGGGGCTCATTTCTCAAAGGTCCCAAAAGGTTTTCGCACCCAGAAAGCCATACCAAAATCTGAAATCTTATGCTTACAGAGCTGTTTTATTCGCTTATTCTCAATATGAACAGAGGTTTCCTTCACACAAGAAGTTTCAGGCATATAAAGCTCTTAGTTTTTAGACACAGCTCAATTAAAGATGGCTTTATGGGCCCAAAAAGTTCCCGGGCCTTCAAGAAATGGGCCTTGGACCCCTTATAGAGTCATAAGTACTGTAGACTTCTCAGTAGCTGCTTTTTTCCTGATCAAGCATCAATGCCAAGGAGTATGCATGTATTGACCACTCTCGATTTTATTTCATCCTACAAGTAACATAAAACATTTTGTGAAATAAGATAAGTTATGTCTGTATATGAATCAGCAAATTCTGTGTATGATATCAATCAGCGAATTTTACACTGGAGTTATAATTTTGTTTCTTATCATTCCAATTTATACCGTGACCTTTGAAATCGGACTCTAGCCGGTCATGTTGACCGGCCAAAGTAATTTTAGCTTGGTCACGTCTCGTTTCTGACCGGTCAAGATATTTACGAAAAAATCAAGTACACGTAATGTGAGCCTAATTAACCCACAAATATAGTTTGTTTGTTCCAGTCACTGCTAGACCGTTTAAAAATTGGCTTAATAGATTTAACCCCAGTTGCTCGAATGGCATTCCTATCGATCTTGAACGCATGGCAAACAGCAAGCGAATGGTCTTTAGCCGTTCGAACAGATATGCATTGGTGTATGTTTTCGTGAGAGGTCATAATAAAAAAGAGATTAAAACTCTCAGATTTACATTTGGGGATTTGATTGTTTATTCAAGAATGAACAACGTGACCGTCCCAACATGACATGACTGGTCAACATGACCGGCGAGTGAAGTTTTTGGCCGGTCAAGTCACCATTCTGGCCAGACATTGCCGGTTGACTGGCCATTATTTTGAGCCCTGAATATTCATCAATCAAACAGATCTTACATCTACATCTGTAGCTGCTGTGTGACAAAAACTTTGCATCTCTGATTGGAAGGCACTGAATGTCATAGGATGTAGAAGAACTAAACTCAAAATGTGTGGCAGTAAATATTCAATGTTCACTATCTTCTACATTGTAATATTCATGCACAATAAATCAAACTCCTATCAATGTTTAAATGATAAGTCAAGTTATTTGCAGGCACAATTTGATTGTTTCTTACTTATGCTCACTTATGCTCTATTGGTGGACAAAGGTACAGATGATGTCATAAGCGTTTTTTTTTTTTTGTTTCTTTGTTATGTATTACGAAGCAGATAGATTCTATGTCGTCGTGCATCTGTTCAGATGTATTTTCCGCTGTTATTCCAAGTAATTAGTCGCAGTTGTTTTCGTCTCACACCTGCCGTACCCACTATTGTGCATTCTGTTTTGCATGGATGTACTGATTGGCCAGTTATTAGTATTTATACTCTCCGCTGTCTCTTGAGTACCATTCACGTTCGCGGTTCCATACAGTTTATTCATCTTTCTGGTTTGTGTTTTCCTATTCGTGTGATGCCCAACGACCAAAAAGAGAGCGAAGGTTCGTCCGTTCCGGCTGAAGGAGGCCAAACGTCTTCAGGTGATAGTGAAGGCAACTCAGCAGCTGTTGATCAAGTCTTTTCCATGTTTAAGGATTTTCTTGAGAAAAAATTAGAAGATAAAGGAAAGCAAATCGAACAAAGGAGTAAGATAGATAAAGAAGTTGTACAGCTAAAGTTCAAAGGTAACCAGAAACAATTTGAGCTTAATGCCGAATTAGATGCCATTTTTGAAAGCATTGAAACCGAAAGTGAAAGCATCGAGCCAAATTTGTCGCAGATCAAGAAACTTTCCCAAGAAGGCAGGCAACGTATTCGAAAGCGACAGAAGCTGATAAAAATCGCTGATAAAAGTAGGGACGGCTGGCAGGTTGTAGTCGAGTACGAGTCGAACGAGCTTGCATCCGGCTCCGAAGATGAAAAGCGTCTTAAGAAGGCAAGAGAAGCGGCGAGCCGCAAGAGGCGTCAAAAGGAACAACTCTCCAGGGATCGTGGAAAGAAACCAAGAATTGCTTTGGGCGCTGATAATCAGCTTTTTCGTGGTAAGAAAACGAGCCCCCTCTTTACTTTGTATATTCATATGTGTTTTGGATCCGCTTGCGCATCCTACCATATTTCTCGTGTGATTTATTTGTATTACGGGAATTTAAGGGTAAAATGATTTACGTTGGTTTGAGCGAAGCGAATTAGAACGTAAATGTATTTTCCGCTGTTATTCCAAGTAATTAGTCGCAGTTGTTTTCGTCTCACACCTGCCGCACCCACTATTGTGCATTCTGTTTTGCATGGATGTCCTGATTGGCCAGTTATTAGTATTTATACTCTCCGCTGTCTCTTGAGTACCATTCACGCTCGCGGTTCCATGCAGTTTATTCATCTTTCTGGTTTACGTCCCCCTCTCCCCCCCTCCCGCTTACTACAGGTTTCGTCATTGCTTTTATCTTTCAGGTCGTAGAGACGCTTCTGGCGACTTCTTTCGCTGTTTCAAATGCGGCAAATTTGGACACTGGGCCAAGGACTGTAGATCCATGTTCTGGCCGGGAAGTTACTAGTCCCCTAGCTACAATTCTTGCCCTGGAATCTCCTACAACAAGCCAACCGCATGCCAATCAACTCAACCAAAGCGATGAAGATGACTTGGCGCAGGTAGATCAAATTACACAGAATTACGAACTTGAAAGCGGACATTCATTAAGTGTTAAGGGTAATTTGAAGAATAATTTAGGTTTCTGGAGATCTATAGGTGCTCCGGATTTTATTTTGTCTATTATTGAAAACGGCTACAGGCTGCCGTTCATCAGTTTTCCGTTGGCCGTAAAGCTAAGAAATAATAAGTCAGCTCGACTTCATGCTGATTTTGTGGACCAAGCTGTTCTTGAGCTTGTTAACTCTGGTCGGGTGCGTATGGTCAATGAGCAGCCTTTTGTTGTAAATCCCTTGTCAGTTTCTATACAGCCATGCGGTAAAAAGAGGTTAATTCTTGATTTACGCCATGTCAATAAGTCATTAATTAACCAAAGCGTTAAGTACGAGGACTGGAAAATTGCTATGGCTTATTTTGCGAAAGACGCGTACATGTTTTCCCTTGATTTAAAAAGCGGTTATCACCATATCGACATTGCGCAAGAGCACCAAACTTTTCTGGGGTTTTCATAGTGGGCGTCTGATTCCATTAATGAAGTATTTTATGTTTTCACTGTGCTCCCGTTCGGTCTTTCCTCTGCCACTTACGTTTTCACAAAGGTTTTGAAGCCTTTAGAAAAGTATTGGAGAATACAGGGTCTTTGTATAGCCATCTTCTTGGACGATGGTTGGGCGATTGTTCAGGATAGAGAAAGTTGTCGCACTAAGGCCCTAGCTGTAAGTTGTCGTTAACGAAGACAAATCGGTATGGGAACCCACCCAAGTATTGGACTGGTTGGGTATAACCTGGAATTCTGCACTGGGTACTTTAAAAATTGTAGAAAGAAGAATTCTTAAGGTCATCAATACAATTGATCATATTATTGAAGCCGATTTCAAAGTGTCTGCCAGAGAGTTGGCCTCCTTCACAGGTCAAATTATTTCCACCAGGCCTGTAGTTGGTAACATTGGCAGGATAATGACCAGACATTGTGTCTTGTCCACCTTGTGCAAAGATAACTGGGATTCTATATTCCGTCTAGACGGTTACTGCAAGGAAAAACTGTATTTTTGGAAGGAAAATATGGTTAATATCAACTCTAGGTATTGCTTTGTAAGTAAAGATCCTAGCTATTTTGTATATTCGGATGCCAGTGCTACCGGATGTGGAGCAATTATTGACTTTAACAATGATTTTGTGTGCCACAAAATGTGTTCGGAGAACGAGAGAGTTCAAAGTTCAACGTGGAGGGAGTTGTCTGTTATTGAGTTTTCATTGCAATCATTTGCCTCTGTGTTGGAAGGATCACACGTTAAGTGGTTTACTGATAGCCAAGCAGCTGCTAAGATTGTTGAAGTGGGCAGCATGAAATTAGGTTTGCATAAGATGGCCCGAAGGATTTTTGATATTTGTATTCGATCGGGGATTCATTTAGAAGTGCAATGGATCCCCCGCACTTCGAATCAGCAAGCTGATTATATAAGTCGTTTAATTGATACTGATGATTGGCAAATTACTGAAGAATTTTTTCTTTTTCTTGATGGCCGGTGGAGCCCGCATAGTGTTGATTGTTTTGCCAATTATTATAATCACAAGCTTCCCAAATATTTTTCGAGGTTTTGGAACCCCAATACTTCGGTTGTTGATTTTTTCTTTCAGTCTCTTCGAGGGGAAAATTGCCTAGTAGTCCCTCCAGTTGGTATCGTCCCACGCGTATTGCATTATTTGAAATCTCAGCGGGCCGTTGGTACACTCGTTGTACCTCTTTGGCCTTCAGCTCATTTTTGGCCTTTAATTACACACAAGTATAGTAGTTATCTTGTGGCTCACAGTATTCACATCGGGAATGAGGTTCTAACCCGCGGAAGAAACCTTAATTCGCTCTTAGGGTCTGGTCTTTTCACAGGAAATATTATTGCCTTTAGATTGAAATTTACTGAGTAATTTATTGGACGGTGTGTCCATTAGCCTAATGATTATTTACATTTGGTGGCGCTGGGCAAAGCAATGTGTTGTTTACCTATGTGGCACTGGCCTAATTAATAGTCTGTCATTTCATGTGGCGCTGTATTAAACAGCGTATAGTTGATTTATGTGGCGCTGGCCCAATCAATGGTTTTTGATTTACGGGGCACTGGTTCATTGAATAGTCTATGGTCTTATGTGGCACTGGCCCCAACAATGATCGATTTTTATACGGCTCTTTTTTTGTTCTTTTATTATATATGTTTTGTTCTTGTCTTTCCAGGTAATCTTATCAAGTAATTCCTGGAAAGGCTTTCAACAATTTTCTTCAATTAACGTTTATGAGGTTTTAGAAGTTTTGTTGAAGTCCAGGGCGGATACAACTTCTAAAGCCTACGTTCGCGTTATTAGAAAGTTCTTGGAGTGGTCTAAAAATAGACATTTCAACATGCAGTTACCTTTTCCCCTTAGTGTTGTTTCTCTATATTTGAAGTTCAGCAGTCTTGCACCTCTAGTTCCTCAGTTATTTTAGCCCATGCTGCCCTTAAAATGGTTACATTCTTTTGTCCCTAGTTTGGATCGTAATCCTTTGGATAGTGAATTTTGCAGGAATATTATCGAATCTGCTAAACGCCAGAAATCACAGCCAGTTATGAAAAAGAAGCCTATTACCACAGACATAATAAGGAGTATTTTAGATACTCATAACAAGAAAGATGCTAATTTAAAGAATCTTCGTATCGCTGCGTTATGCTCTTTGGCTTTTGCAGGATTTTTTCGTTACGACGAATTATGAAATATTGTTCCTAAGCATATTGAATTTCACAGCGATTATATAAGAATCTTTGTACCTCGTAGTAAGACAGATGTTTATAGGGAAGGGAATTTCGTCTTTATTAGTGCATCCAGGTCTAAGTACTGTCCTGTTGGTGTTTTACAACGGTATTTAGATTTATCTGGTATTGACTTATGTAGTTCTCTCCCTTTATTTAGACCGCTTGTTTTTCACCGTAGTAGTTCTAGCTATACCCTGAGAAGTGGAAAGATTTCTTATACTACTTGTAGAGATATCTTAAGGATACCTTAAGTCAGCTGGGCCTCAACCCTAGTGATTATGGTCTTCATAGTTTAAGATCCGGTGGTATTACATCTGCGGTACGTAATAGTAGTAACTCGATTCCAGAAAGACTTCTTAAAATACATGGTAGATGGAAATCTGATTCTGCCAAGGATATGTATGTTGAAGAAAGCCTTGAAAACAGGTTACAAGTAACTAAGTATTTAGGTTTGTAATGCATTATCGAGCGTATATTAATTTCTCCATACAGTAGTGTGTAAAAAATTGTAAAAAAAACAAGCAAGCAAACAAACAACAACAACAATAACTTTGTAATTTCTTTTTTTGCAGTCCACTCTGTATTAGTAACTATCTATCTTATAATAAACTGTTTTGGATCCGCTTGCGCATCCTACCATATTTCTCGTGTGATTTGTTTGTATTACGGGAATTTAAGGGTAAAATGATTTACGTTGGTTTGAGCGAAGCGAATTAGAACGTAGTTATAATAGATCACAGAAGACTTCAAAATGTGGTAAGAACATCAGTGACACACTTGCCTGAAAAATTCACAGATTCTGTGACACACTCTGGTAATGGCTTATGTGAATATTTTTTTTTGTTTTGACCACATTTTGATGTTATCTGTGATCTACTCAAGGCAGGAAAAAACCCAGGTCTGATTTCCTCAACCAAGTAAATTTTGCTCTTGGGCAAGTGAAAATAGAAGTTCAGTGGCCCAGTGGGCAAGTGAAATTACAACGTAGTCTTGTGAGTCTGACTAAAAGTGCCAGCGTGATAAATGATAATTTCCAGTCATTCCATTTCAAAACTTAAGACCTACAGATTAGTTAATTATTAGGTTGAAAGCAAGAATTAGTTAGGAATCCGAGCGTACTTCGTTCGCATTTGTCCTCTGATTTCCTTACTGGCCACCACATTGGCAACTAATATTTAAGTGGGGGCAAGTGAAAACTGATATTAACTGGCCCACTGGGCACGTGACTTACAATTTTTTTTCCTGCCCTGCTACTACTGAACAGATGCATGACACATGAAACCTACATGTATTTGGTAAGAACCCAATTTCGTACAAGTAAAATGTACAGCTGTAACAGGGCTCTAAATTGTTATCTGGTCATCCCAGGGTAAGGCAATTGATTGAAATCGATCCATAAATTGATATAAATCAATAAATTGAAACTAATGCAAGTGTTATCAGTGTTATCAATCCATTGAAAGAAATTCAAACTCACATGCTAGAGAAGTTTCAAGTTATCGATTTGATTTTACCAGATTTATCAGTCATTAGAGAATCAATTGAAAGTTGGTCTCTCTTTGTTAGTTTACATAAACTGTAGAAAAACTGTGTCCCTCAACACAATGTTTGATTGTAACTTTTTTATGTAGATTTCAAAGGCACTACCAAAGACCCCCAAAACATAGTCCCCGATACATGTATGCCAGAAAAATATTCTGTTTACAAGATACAATGCTGTTTTTATGCAATTGTATTCATGATTTCATATTTCACTTTATATCTTTTGTTTATTTCTTTCTTATTAAATGTTGCTTAAAAGATAAGCTAGTATCAGCAAAATTGATAATGCTTATTGAAAATTTGATCACAATCGATTACTCATGACGAATCCTTTTATTGATTTCTGATATCATTGACTAATTTCTATTGATTTTTATCAAATAATCAATTGAGTATACTGTGTCGTCCTAGACAAGTAGATTTTCTTGCCTGGGCAAGTTACTCTTCCTTTTTTTTCAAGTCCTGTGTAGTTTTCATGACAGTTTGAGGTACATGTATACCTCCTTATAAAGTATCTTAGTTTTTTTTTTGTTTGTGAAAGAAAATTCCACAACATTTAACTTACTATCAGTACCAGTGGGTGCAATGTCCATGTACAGTTGTGTATAACAGCATATTGTAACTTGCATGTAAGTACAACTGTAGCCACTTGAGTAACTTCAGAATACTTACACTAGCATAAGAGAAATTTCTCTGCTGAAGATGGCACATTACATTTTAGCTTACTAGCATTCACATCAGAGGACAACATAACCTTACAAGAGCATGCATCAGAAGGAATCATAAGGTGCATATAAGCCAATAACAAATGTCGCATGCTCTTACTCAGTTATCGAAAGCAGACAATAACAGATAATAAAGCTCTTTATGCACGGCAGGTAAACATCACCAAAGTCGATTCCACAAGCAATGTAACTTCTCCTTGATAATGACACATTCACAACCAAAGACAAAACGAAATGTATCTTGACGTTACTTTACTCTACTCGTTCAACTTATGCAAAACGTGCTTACCTGTTGTTGTTGTTCGCCTGTAGTCGCTATCTTCAGCTTCTGGGTAACCGAAAACTTTGCCTTGAAACCGTGCACGGTGACGAAGCGAAGATAGAGTGGATTTTGGCCCGCTAAGACAGAGCTCGAGTTCGATGCAAGTTCCAACGAACTGCCAAACATGGCGGGAGAACCGAGAGAACCTGGTACCTAACATGAAGACCGCTGATTCCCGCTTGTTGGAGATCGGGCACTCACAAGGCTGGTATGCTCTCATAAAGGGACTGGGATAACAGTGATGGCAATGAAAGCACAAAACGGTAGAAATAAAAAAAAACAAAACAAAACAAAACAAAACAAAACAAAACAGTGAACGTGCAAGGGCAGACTTTATTGTATTAATCTTACTTGTAGAATGTTCATGTTTCGGAATATTTAACGCTCTAAATCGATGATATTTCGTTCATTTTCAACGGTTCAGGGGCACAATTGTGTCCTCGATCTTTCGTGATATGAGAAATTTAATGTCTGTTGTTTTCGGATTGTTTAAAATGTCATTTTGGGTACCGAAAAAAAGTCAGCTGTCATTTTCGGAAAGGCGGTAAGACGAAACGTTTTCGGGAAAAGGACAAAAAAGCCTTAATAAGTTCGAGAATACTCAAGTTCCTATAGAATAACCGAACAGATAAATTATTTTTTGTGCAACCTAAAATTAACCTACAGAGCTTTGGAAGTACTCCAGATAGCCTAAAACAGCGTTTAAAAGCATTCGAGAGAAAACGGTCGTTGGGTGTCCCTGACGGTTCCCTGCCTAACCTAACTCCGCGTCAGTTCAAACTCGGTCACCAGAGCTCTTTCCGTCTTGAACTCACGCCACACGTGACGCTTTCATGGACCTTCATGAATAAATACGTACGTGTCCGAGAATTAATTTTTCTCTTTTCTAGAGACGTAAGCTTGGGACGCCTGCATGTGCAGTAACAATTCTAGTTTTATTTTGTCGTTGTGTGTGCGCGGAAAGTTCACAAGAAGACAGCTTAGAGTAATGTCGATCAATGCGGCGATTTAGTTTGGTGCATACCTTCTAACCCAACTTCAATTTAAAGCACACTATTGCACACACTTGGACTTTGGAGAAGTTCAAATGCTTCAACGTAAAAGGCACCTTAATGAATGCTTCAGGGTAGGTTTACGGAGCTTTACGGTGGTGTTACATTTTCACTTTACGCGCCTTTAAAAGGTCCCATTTATATGTTCTCAGTTGCTCGAGACAACCCTTCCTCTCCCCCCTCCCCCTCCCCCCAAGTTTACCCTGGCCGGGGTAACTTTTCATTTATTTCTTTGCAAAATCCAACCAACCGTTAACAAGAGGATGCGAACTTGTCGGTAACTTGGAATTTACATCATTTGAACAGTCTCCGTTGGTTGAACCGTTACACCAGAGTTATATTAAATAAGCCCACTTTTCCATTACATGGTTTTTGCAAGGTTTGAGCAGGCCTTCTCTTAAATGTAGATCTTTTTTTTCTAAGAGTCTCCATTTTACATTAACGTGGTCTTTCCAGTTTTTCGAAAAGCCCCCATTATCTCATTTAAATTGTCTTCACAGCCTTTGCAAGGTCCCCCTTTTTAATTTACATGTTTTTAACAGGCTATTTACAGCCCCTCACCCCACCTGTCCAACTTCTAGGTTTTCCATTTACATGGTTTTTACATGTTTCTTACAGGCTCCCTTTCTTTCATTTACATTGTTTTTACATGTTTCTTACAGGCCCCCTTTTTTCATTTACATGGTTTTTACATGTTTCTTACAGGCCCCCTTTCTTCATTTACATGGTCTTTACAGGGTTACAAACATAACATTTCCAGGCTTTTTACAGCATTCGGTTGAATTATTTACACGTTTCTCACATGGTTTAGCAAAGCAATTTACATGTTTTTTACAATGGCAGATACTGTAAAAGTGCGTAAAATACTTTACAGGTTTTTACATGTTCTTCAAATGATCATTGTTGACAAAGACAATGTAAATCACTATTTACAGAACATTTACATGCTGTACTAAAAGCTGTAAATTTCCTGTAATTTTATTTTACAAAACCCTAACATGTAAATTGTAATTTACAAAGAATGTAAATCAAGATTTACATACTGTAAATTAAAATTGAGATGTCCTTGTAAATTTTCAACTTTTTCAGTGAGATGTGCAACCATGCCGACGCAAAGAGAATGTGTTTGTTGCCGAGAACAGCCGGAGTAGGTCACCAAGATGGAAGGTACATTTTGCAGTACAATTGCAATGGACGCAGTTAGCGGAAGAGGAAGTTTATTTTTAATTGTATATTGCTCTCAGAATTGAATTGATGGCTGAAATAAATCCCCAGTATAATGCTTTTGATCTTATTTGTCTCCATTTTTATTTTACTGGCGGTTCAATGCGGAGGGAGTTCTGGTATCACAGAAACTGACGAGTTTTCAATGGTGTGTTTAAATCGGGCGAATGCTTTCCACCTCACAAGTCTGTATTTTTACTTATAAGATTTGGATCCTTTTTGCCCGTACTCGTACGTGTTTGCCAGGTTTCTTTACACTTATGGACTACGTGGACTCTTGTGAAATACGCAGTGACTTTACATGTAAGATGGGAAGCGAAATCGACGTCTTTGACGTGAAATGTGAAATTGACGACATTCCTTATCATTACATAAGATTTTTTGTGAGAATTGTAATTTGTATTGTTGGAAAGCTAAACATATGTAATAGATTTTGGATAGAAGAAAAAAGTGTATGCAACTTTTACATGCGTAAACATTAGCTGATGAAGGAAAATTCACTCTGCTAGTGTGTTTATCCGTATCGCATGTGTCGTGTTTACTCGCCTCGTTACTTGGCAAAGCATGCAGTAAAATTAAAGCTTCATTTTTTACCGTAGATTTGCTTTCATTAGCAGCTGTAATTCCCAAAAATGATGTGAATGAAAAAAACTGTTCTTAATTAATGTTGAATCGTGTTGATAAAATTGAAAACAAATTGTAACACATTTCACACAAAATATTATTTACATGCGGATATCGGATTTCGCTATAGCAGGACTTGTTATCAGTAATTGTCGATATGTAGATAGAACTTCTGATGTATTCTAAATCAAATTAGACAGCATTTAAAAATTTGTAAGTATTTTAACTCATCCCTGGCTGTCAAGGCCGATAATTAAACACGCTCTGATTTTGGCCCACACAAGAGATTTATAAAGCGATAAAAATACTTTTTCGATAAAAGAAAACCTTAACGGGATAGTCTGACGTGTAATTTTAAAGAAATCTGCAGGGCATTTGAAGTTCCCACGGTACCCTAAGAAATTTATGTTTAATAAATCACTTCCAAAAAACGCATGCAGTCGCTATGCATCAATGAACATGAAAACACGAAAACCCTGGCGCCAGTCTACGAAATATAATGAATTAAAGCTTGTAACATGGCAGCTTTTTTATAAATACTGGTAAGACTGGTAAATGAAGAAAAGAATTTCATTCAGCCATTTTCCCTGTTATTAAAGGAAAAAAAGCGGCAAACAGATTATACATGAAACTGACCCGTGATTCACGCCGTTTCAGCGTCTTTTTCGTGAAAATATATTGCCTGGAGGATCGAAAATTTTTGGCGACTAAAATACTTGTGCTGGCGACCAAACCTGAAAAGGTTTTTCCTTGAAATTTGAGCCCTGTAGTCCAGCGAGGAGCTTCAATTTCTTGCGCAGAAACAATATTTACCCAATCAAGTCAACGACAATTCTGCCGGGCAAAAATATTTTTAAAAATGAAAAGTATAACTGATAGCTACCTCTTTTCGTTCCTTGCGATGCGCCGTTCGCTTCCAATACGTGCCTTTACAAGGGCATTCGGTTGAAAAATTGTCGGAAAGCATTTTTCTTCAGTGACCTCCTTCTTGTGTTTCCAGCCACAAGCTCAAATCGGTATTGAGCTTTGAAACAGTCGTCTGTGAAATGCTCGTCGCACACATACACATTTTCGAGTTTTTTTGGCATGAATCTTTCATCCCGACGTAGCTGTTCGAACCACTTCTTTGGCAATTTTTGTTCTTTTTAGGCAAGTTAAGGAAAGTCACTCCTCTTTTCCTATCCTTTTCGGTTCCGGTTTTGAAGCCCGGGCCTAATTTTTTTAGCTCACAACTGAATTTAGAACAGAAAAGAAGAGCTTTAGCCTTTGAGCTTTGCGCCAATTCGGACGGAATGACGTCACGGATATGCGACCTGACCTTCAAGATCCTTTCAAAATGGCGGCTCCCGGTGTCGAACTTTTCACTTCTTTTTCATACGCCTTATTCCAAAATGGCAGCTGTCTGAGATGATCTGGGTCAAATTGCATGAAAACGAGGCATCGAGGGCCATGGCTAAACACAACAGCTATGGCGTCCTTTCGAGACAACATTGTGTCCGGTCCGTCGTTTTTGACGGAGGACGATATTCCTGGTAGTTCGTTGAATGGAAGAGATCCGAATCGGTTGAAGAACTCCGAATTGAAGTTTTGGCTAAAGTGTGGTGGCGATTCGTGCAAAGGATTGTCCACAAAAGCGCAACTTTGTAAGCGGTAAGTGTTGAGTCCACAAAGCGATAACCTTTTTTGGCGTGGCCTAGATTCTCAATCGCTTCATTCTCTCCCAGGGTAAACGACTACTTGGAAGCGAAGATCGAACATCTTCTTGTCGACCCCGACGTAAATTTGGTTTGTACCAAGCGCAAAAGGCGACTCCTTGGCCTAGATGATGCTTTAGATCCGAACACGCCGAACTCTTCAGCTCCTTCTGACAGCACAAAGAAGGTAGCTTTTCCTACAGATGGATGGGGAACAGCAGTTGCAAAAAGTCCATTATTTACGTGTATGGAAATGGACAGACATATTGCGAATTCAGGAAAAAAGCACCAACACAGTGAATATCACTCGTTGCCTACAGGACTTCGAAAAG
>NC_138148.1:16254800-16274800 GCF_964199315.1 Orbicella franksi | reverse complement strand
CGTTCGCTCACGGACTATTTTGGACCAATACGACTGTCCTTGCCATCACTTAATTGAGATACCCAAGTAAAATTTAATTTTGGTGACTTCAATCCTCTTGAAATTGATTTCAATGGCAGAGGGTACACCAATTCTTATTTCCGTTTATGAAAAAAAAAATAATAAAGTTAAGTTGACCCTTGCAGTTGGAAAAAAACAATTCATACACTGAAGGCACGCAGACGCTGAATAAACATGTACAACATCGTTGTTTCCAAACGTGTGAAGGGAGCAACTGAGGGAGGATTCTTTAGATGAAAAGCTATAAAAGGGAACGTAACTCTTTGGAGATTCTATTCATTTGTTCCCCTTGGTATTTTTCTGATAAATGTTTTTAGTTCTTAGCGTCACGTGAAGCTGAGCCTTCCTCTTGACGTTTCGAGAGGGCTTGGCGGGAGTCAAAAGCAGTGTAACCGACCAACACGATATTTATACATCGTGCGCTGATTTTGCGCCATAAATCTCCTGAGAGCCTACTATTTGCATAAGAGATTCCATTTATGATTAGTCTGCAGCGTTAACTGACCAGGTTTTGGAAGGTAAACCAATGGTACCGAAAAGTGACCCTCATGATTCACTGAGCTGCGTCGCAAAAAAAAAAGAAAAGCAACAAAGAAAAAACAACAACAACAACAACAACAACAACTCTGCATGGGTGCAGGGGAGCATTCGTTAACACACAGACAAGTACTTGAAACACATCCTCGAGCTGACGTCGTGGTGTTGTGAGTTGCTATGTTTAAATAGCAACAAATAAATACTATTCTGCTCTATAGTCGATACCGGAGGTCTTACGTGCAGATCCGGGTCCGCAAACTCGTCTAATAGTCTGCAAGTAAAATCAACACATTTTGTTCTAGATTTTAGTGGTACAATTTGACTGTACAATTTAATGAGGGGGACATCGGGATTTGCGGGGTTGCGGTATTGATGTTCTTTTAATGTGGTGATGCGGTGAATAAAATATCAACTTGCGGTGCTGCGGTGATCTCAAACCCTACGGTGTGCGATGTTTGTGTTTTTCACGCTGCGGTGTTCGGTGAAACGAAATTTTTTGCGGTGCTGGGGTTTTTGATTTACCTTTTTCAAACCTAAATTTGACCTAAATTTAGCATGTAAACTTCGTTGAGCCATGTTAACTTATGACAAACACGTACCATTGAGGTTAATAATTTGTAACAAAATACAGACCATCACTCTCTGTAGTCAATCTTTGCTATTCCTTGGCTGCCAATCCGAAGCTGTTTTCATTTATACGTAACTTGACAAGTAACTCGACCTCTGTCGTTACAGCAATATATTGGAAAACACCTCCGTTTTGTCCGAATGAAGTCATTTATATCTAGGGGCTACATGTATCTCCCTTCCCAGTTGTAGAACCACGGGTGTTTTATTGTTTGTACCTGGTATAAAATTGATCCTAATTTCCAGTGCTCTGCCGCTGATTTTTTTTTTCTGATTGTTTTAGCTTAGTTTAAAAGTACTGTACGATTTGCTGGTGTAAACGGTGTAAAGTGTTAATTAGTTTAGCTGATTACGTATTTCTCCGCTTGGATCTGGAGGTCCAATATCATTTTTACTACTTTATAGAAGTAGTGAAAACTCCGTACAGAAGTCAGTATATCATGCCACTAACCTAACCCGCTTGCAATAACTGTAGGAGGAGAAAATCCAAAATCCTACAGTACGCCTGGCGTCCACCCATCGTGAACTAGATAAGGTTAGAGAAAAGGCCGATAGGTTTAAGAACTCCAGCTCCAATCACTTCAGTAACGTATGGAAAGTAGTGAATACGACAGCGGAAAGAACAGATAACTTAACTAACAAGGTACTTTAATATCGCGTATAATGTTAGTTTTCACCTTGCTTAACTATCAATTGGATAGTGTTGTACATTGCTTTAAAATAGTTGAAATTAATTTACTCTCGAAAGTCTGCTCGCTTTTAGGAATAATTTTATATCTGTGCATTCATGTGTTTTCGCGCCATGTGAATATTTTTCTTGCTATATGATTATTTCTACGTATCGTTAGAGTTAATTTTCTGTTACGTCCCTCGTTCCAATAGACCGAGGTACCTGGAAGACCTCACGACGATCGAGTTATTTCATTTGTTTTTGTTTTTTCCCTTTTCAGGTTAACGACGATTTTGGACATGTACGGCAGAGTTTAAAGAATTTAACGGATAGTATATTCAGAAACATATCAAGCGTGGAATTTTCGCAATCAGTGGTAGGCTTCAGGAGACGTTTGTCAAATTTATATACCAATTGCAAGCTATCTAAGTAAATGTAGACTTTTTACCAACACGTTACTAGAAGGTGTGATATTAAAATTACGACGGTCTATTTGTACCACCAGTACATGTGTATGGTACTTTTCGAGCACTTGGGTGTTTCCTGAATTTCAAAACAATAAACACGTAAGACTGATGAAGAACATTTTGAGAATTGGTTTGGTAAAATAACAACTATCAATGCAGGAGAAAATAGAAAACTAACTTTTTTCCGTATTTGTTTTTCTTGTTGTTATTTGTTTGTTTTGGTTTGGCTATGACCATGACCATAACCTTGACCATGACCATGACTATATAAAACTTTAACTGCATTTGTATGACTATCAGTGAGGGTATGACTTTGACTATGACTGTGACCATGACGAGGACTAGAAAAAGGACTGGGACTCGGGCTTGGGCTAGGAGTTCATACATTCACCCTTATATATTTACTATGGCTATGGTTATGGCTGTGGCTTGTGTAGCCGATACGTCCCTCAGCCAGCAACACTAATACGTTAGAAGCAAGTGACCACATAAAGACGATAAACATTAGGAAACTACCTAAAATATCTACTCCTGGTTTCAACCAATTTACCGTAACAAATCGCTTTGTGTCTTTTCCTGTCGACAGGTTAAAATCGATCTGGAGACTATCTGGTCTAACTTGAATGAAACGAGGAAATCGGGCGACAGCTCAAAGTCTTCCTTTCAAAGATTTCAGACAAATGTAAATCATTACTAGTAATTCAATTTTTACCTTGCTTGATTGCTTTTGTTAATATCAAAAAAGAAGTTAGGTTCGAACCACTTCTGCTTATTGAAAGTTTCAGAAATGCATTTTTCACATTTTTTGAGATATGGACAACAGACAAAGGTTTTCATTTCGACTAGACAGTCACAAGAGCTTCGGCAATTGTTCTGCTTTTGTAAGCAAACGATCCAATCACGAACAAAACAACCAGTAACTAATTTGTGACTTGGCTTCGAAATCTTTCAAATATTGCTAACACTCGTCGTATTTTTCTTCTTAAACTGGTTGATTTCGTCAATTGAGTAATGCAGCCTGCTAATAAATTGGTAACATGTAACTGCTTTGGTTTTGGTTTGAAGACGAATTACAAACAGAGTTGTAAAGATCTTAAAACTACATGGTAAATGGTAACATAAAAACCACCTCTGGTATGTTTTCAATAACAAAACTGTTGCAACAGCGCTTTTAGCCTTTCTGACAGCCTTCCTCTGGTTCAGCTAAGATACAGTCTAAATGACTTTTTCGCACAACCAGAAACTAATCACATGTCGAATAGGCTTGTTACTTCCATTCCATGGGATAAAATGTAGGGATAACCACCCATTTGTAAAAGTTATTCATCTTTTTTGAAAACTTTTACTGGGCCCGTTACATTTTCAACTGTCACCTTGTCAGTAGGTGAAACATTTGTGTCTCTCCCACTTGCTTTGCGCGCGCACCACGCCATCTGCAGGTACATGTTTGCAGTTGAATTTTAATTAGTGTAATTTTTCAGCAGGAAGCCCCAAATAGTTAGTGGTTAGCGATACACTGACATTCTGGTATTCCTGGTTTTAGTACATGTTCATTAAATTTGATTTCGTCACAGAAAAATTTTGCTTTCATTTTTTTGGCGTGCTTGGTAGCGTAGTTGATTACGTCAATGCCAACCCTAGCGCGTGCGTGGCGGTTATACCATGCCTTGCGCGATGCGCAGAACGTGTGCGCACAATCAAAAGTGGACACCGTCCCTGATAGTCAGTAGGAATGAGCAAAAAAACTCATAAGATGCGTGACACTATGCAATAAATTAAATATGAGGCTCAAAAAGCTCTTAAAAGTGTCAAACAGTTGCTGGGAAACTAAACATTTCGGGCTTACCCTTCTCCAGTAGGTGGAATCAATATACGCGATATACTTATTTGTGTTGAATTGAGTACATTTACCTATTCCAAATGTCATCACTAATGCAGCTTTTTAATGGCGGATAGTTTTAAACCAACATCGTCTTAAAATAACGAAAACCTCTTAATTGAATGGTATTCAACAGGCCTTAACTCGAAAATGAGCTCCGTGACCGCCCATTTTTTTGGCTTTTTGACAAAAGTCGATCTTTCCCTTACTTCATGATAAGATTTTAAAAAATCTGTTCATGGCAACATTTTGGGCGCGATGTCCTTAAAGTACTATTTGCTACAAGACATTTAACTTATTTCTTTGTTCTGCAGCTTTTTATTTCTTGGATAAAAAGCCGTCGATTTCAAAGACTGTCTCCCATATCTGTCTCAACAGGTTGTTAATGGTTTGACCACTTTAGAACAAAGCGCAAACATGACAAAGAGTGAGGTGTCTTTGACCATCTCCAACACGAAAAAGGAGGTAAAGTGACATGGTACACTTTATAAAATAACTGAGCTACTACGCGCGCTCTCATGGGTCGATAGCACGATAGGTGTGTTTAGATGAGAGTATGTAAACACGGTTGTGACGTTTTAGCTTCGCGCGTATTTTTGAGAATTATTTTATAAAAGCAATAGAACACTTTTTCCCTGTTCACATAACCTCATCTAAACACTCGGGGGTTGGGAGAATTCTCGAAAGTTATGCAAACCCTCGACTACGTCCAGAGTTTGCATAAGTGTCTCTAGGCTCGATTACCAGCCGCTGTTCGGGAAAAGAGCCCGCGCTCCTCCCTCGAGAAAGCGGCGGAAATCGAGCCTAAACTGTCTCGAATTCTCCGAACCCTCCTCGTGTTTAGATGAGGCCATGTAAACACGGAAAAAGGGTTCTATTGCTTAAGTTTTGAACTGAAAAGGAGATAGCTGAAGAGTCATTAGTTAAAAAGGGTAGTAAAAGTGAATTTCGGATGGTGTACAGAATAGAATCCTTTCTGAGAGAAAGATAACAAAGAGCAAAAAATGAGAGTAATATTAGAAAAACTCCAAAGTTGATCTAACTCGAGCCCCCAGTAAGGGTATAAAGCATTTTCAGTTTTCTATAATTTCGTTCATAAAACCAACCCAAAAACATTCAGTCATACGTCAAACCGTGTTAACATGATACTCTATTCAAAACGAATAAACAATGAGTCAGAAGGCGTCACTTCCTTATATTTTTTTTAGTCTGAGAAATTTTGTAAGTTTTCCATACAATTCCCAAACACCCCTGCACTACGTTTTTCTAAAGTTGACAAAGGGGTTAGGCCTCAAATGCCCAACATTAATGAAATTTAATTTGTGGATTCCACGACCCTGCATTTAAGTCCATTTAACAGGCCATTTAACAGTCCATTTCGCCCTATCTTGCCGGCCTCAGGTGGTGTTTGACCAAGCAGGTTTCAGCAAGAAGAGGACTATGATAATTTTAGTACCGGGTGTGGGTAGCCTGTTTACAGCCGCCTTGTGGAAAGAAATGATGTAACTGTTTAGACTCGGTAGGATATGACAAAGGTTTTTGTAAGTTTATATTCGTATCAATTTGAAAATTCCCATTTGTTATTTTCTCAAACAGCTTAAAAATTCAACGCACCGACTCGATCAAGAAGACAACGCTCTGAGGGCAGTTTTAGAGGAAACTAACAGGACACTTTCCATAAAGGTAAAATCAAATTGAAGTAACCATCTTTCAGTATATGCAAACAGCTGGGCCCAGTTGTTCGAAGAGTGGATAACAATATCCAATATATGATTTACCATCCAATGCCGGATAGCGTACTTTGTTTCATCAACAATTGTCTGCTAAATAGCGATTTTTCCGTTGAGTAGCGTTATCTACCCTGACCTAGAACAACTGAACCCTGAGGTATTATTGACTACAGGCCTATTACATGTTGTAACCATCTCTCTTGCAGGTAGACAACGTGAGTAAGCTCCAGGGCCCAGTCGGTCTTCCCGGTTTCAACGGCTCTCAGGAACCGATAGGTCCTGCTGGACCTGCAGGATTCAATGGAACTCAGGGACCCCAGGGCATCATGGGTCCCAGGGGTTTAACGGCTCACAGGAAGCTCAAGGTCCAGCTGGACCACAGGGTTCCCAAGGAACAGGAGACTTTTCTCAGTGTGTATACAAGAACAAAACACACAAAGGAAGCCAACAAAAAGTAATAAGCAACAGTCGTGCAGCTTCAGTTAGTGTAACAGTGGAAGAAACCAGCGTAAGTATACTCAATGCTGTCAAACGATGATTCCGAAACGAATCGGGTCACAATTAGTTAAAACACTACTTTCTTTTACATGTCCAGGTAAAAATCCCCTTGTCAACATATTAAAAACCAACGGTATCAATTGGAATAGACAATATTCGTATTCTCGCTATTGGACTGAAGTTACAATGTAGCTTGCAACTGAGGCCAATGCGAGGAGTCTTTTCAAATGCAAATAGCATTTATCCCTTTTTAATGATATTCCCCCGCATTAGCCTCCATTGCAAGCTAGTTCAAGTCCAATACCGAAAATAAGAATATGGTCCATTCCTCGTAAAATTGCTTTCACGTGAATTATCAACACTCTAAAGGCTTTCGTTGGCATGTCACGAAAACACCTTGTCGAGCTTCACAGTAAAAAGTACCACATAAACGTTATTCTCAATAGCTTTTGTTTAAATGGTCAAACATGTGTATTTTATGCAGGGAGAAAATTAACGCCTTTCAATAAAGCATTCTAAACGTACTGCTCAATAGCTTTTATTTGGTTTGTTATACACTGGATGCCGAGTCATACAGGGATCTAAAAGTGTAACGTCACTTAGTTAGCCATAGCACAATAGACAGTAAAAAGTAAAACTAGCTTTCTTTTGAATGGCCACGTACTGAAATCGTACTGAAATCGAATTTATCAGCCTGCTTCATCTTAGGTAATGGGTGCCTTTATGGCTCGTGTAATGGACAGAATAGGCCCCGTTCGATTTATCAATGTTCTAGCATGGCTTTCAGAAAAAAAAAAAAAATTGCAACTTTTCCTTTTTTTTTTTTTTTTTTTTTGCTTTTGTCCCTCAATTCCTTTCAGAGACGTGGATACACCACCAAACACCAACAAATAAAGGAGTTTGTTTTGAAAACCTTGGAGCCGCGTTAGAATACTAATATATCGAACGTGGCCTATTGTAAACCAGTCCAGTCCATCAATTGGAATAGAACCAAGCGTGTGTGTTAGCTTGTGAGCGTATTTGAAGAAGGCAAATAAAGTTGATCCGCGATGTGTCCTTTCCGTTGACTTAATGTATGAAAGAAAATTTCTCTTTTCTTCACAGGGCAAAAACATAGTGGGCGCGACATGCTCAACGGACTTCGCTCAACAGTATTTGCTTTCAACTGAATTAAACCCCCAAAACGGTCATTTATATTACTACTGTAAGTGTTATGGACACCATGGCATTGGCTCGCAAAGCGTGGAATGCATCATGTATTACTGGGTGTGCCCGCTGACAACTTAAAGACTACTGTTGACCTGGTGTACGGGCTTTTCTTATGTAAATACTTTCTTTGGTTCCAATAAATTTGAATGGCTGCTGGACACGTGTGTGCATACGTTCTATTTGGTCTAAACAAATTCTTAAGCATTGATCGTTATCTGCGCATAGCATAGAGTTATTTAACAGACAAAATACAGTCCACTGAGATTTCCATGAGCATGGCTTACCTTTTCGATACCGCTAGTGTTGAATGCAATCCATGTATGACCATGAATATGTCGAGTTTCTTCGAGTTAATCGCTTAGGAGAAGAGTTTAAATGGTTAGTACAATGTTAATGAGTTAGTCTCTACCTTTTAGAATTGAGCGTACAAATATTTAGGCTAACAAATATTAGGACGACTGCGATTCTCTCTTTCACCAGAACTTAGTCAATAGAGGGTAATGGCTGTGAAGCCCGACTAAGTTCTCTGTTGTATGTTCTGTTTCTCTTGACTCTGTGTAAAACGCAATAGTTTTTGTGACCGGAGCTGACAAATAGCAACGTTTCAGTTACTTAGTTCGCGCTTAATGTCTGAGCACAAAAGCAAAAGATTGTACACGGTCTTTGAAATCTTGGTATCTTTGTTTGACTTTGAAGTTTTTCAGGCTTTAACACCATTCACCTCTATAGACTTTGAACTGATTGAACACTGAATACTTCGATTATTCAAATGGAGTGTACTCATCGTTTAACAGAGTAAATTGCAGAAATCCATACAAGACAAAAGGCGATTATCACGATGTACAATGTAAGGCCTGGCTAAATTATTCGACGCCGAGAAGGTTTCCCTTTAGATTCTCGGCAATGAGACAATACGCCACTGGACATAACTTGAGTTTCAATTGAGGTTCACCACAGTTATTGTCTAGCAGAAGAGAAAAAAAATATTTAAGGTTTAAGTATCAAACAAAGGGGAATAAAGACTTTAGATTTTACAATTATTTTTATCAC
Source organism: Orbicella franksi (assembly GCF_964199315.1). Taxonomy (NCBI): domain Eukaryota; kingdom Metazoa; phylum Cnidaria; class Anthozoa; order Scleractinia; family Merulinidae; genus Orbicella; species Orbicella franksi. The sequence goes on along the minus strand of NC_138148.1, from coordinate 16,266,073 downwards.
ATTGACAAACAAAACCGTGTGATTCTCCCCCAACTGATTCACAATATAATTTATATTTTATTGATTTCCTTGAACGTGGTCATACGTAATATACTCAAATATCTAGTCACACAGAGTGATCCTTTAATATTATGTAATAATATATATGAATAGTTTATAAATATACTTAAAAATGCATTTTTTAATATAAATTCATTCGGACCAGTAAGGAGTACAGTATCATATATTGTATCCTTCATACTTTGGTTTCGGATATCCTTTTCACTTAAGCAAATTAAATTTTTATTTTATGCACATAGTTTCAGGGAAAATAACCTTTAAGGCAGTACTCATTCCTAAGTGATAAAAATTATGCCTTTTCTTTAGGTTGTATTATAGTATAATATAGGCAATAGATGTTTATAATTTAAGTACGTAATGCACGTTTCATTGTGGAAGTAATCAATGTAGTATAAACAGCTGAACTTGGTAGGTTTTCTCTTATTACAGTTATCAATCAGAAAATAATCAATTACTCCTTATATCTTCAAAGTATAAGGGCAATGGCTTTATTGTTAAACAAATCTTTCTCATGTCTGAAGATTTTCGTCGCGCTGGTGAAAATATTTTCTATTCTGTATATGCTTATGGTCATGCAAATAAAGCTAGTTGTTGTTAATAGTGGTATGATCTTGTGATCAGGCCCGGTCTGAAAAACATTATAATCTCAAATTACGATACCTCAACGCAATTTTCCATGGTAACAAGTCTAATACTCTTGGATGTCTCGAGCCTTATTGTCTTGTGCCCTTGACTGGAGTACTCATATCTCTACCGGATTTTATACTTTTTTAGTATCTCTAAATAGCGCAGATATGAGCCCCCTTAAAGGGTTTACGATCTCGACGTTTATCCCCCTTTGAACCACGCCCATTCATTAACGTTTTCACTCACTTTTCCCCACACAAATCTACATACAATGTCGACTGTTCTCTATTCCTTCCCACTATTCTATTTTATTCACTTTTTGTTAATTTTCATATTGTAACATATTTGTCAATAAGAACCTTTGAAATTAGTTTATGATAGACTGGCCAGCCCAGCTGTTTGAAAAAAGAAGAATTGTGATAGTTTATAATTAATTGAAAACCCTGTAGACAACATAAACGCTAAATGACTGTCACTAACTTCTAGGAAAAGGGAAGTCAATAGATCAACTTTAATCATCGTGCCTTGAACGAACGAATTTTACAAGTTATCCAGTCTAATGTTTGTAGCCAATAGCCTCATCTTTCATTATTTAAGTCATCTGCGCTCATCTAGGGAATGGTTCGCTGTCATTCAAGCCTTCCCTCTTACGATTTCCCTCACTAATCCCTTTTTATAAACTATGCAACTCTTCTTGAGTTTCACAAAATCTCGGGCGCGTGGGAGGGTTGGGTCGTAGTATTTTGGCTTGAGAAGCAAGATACAATTATTCCACGAGCGCGCGTTGGATATGAGATGTTAGTATATTCTCAGCTCCGACTATTGCATTTCTAGCTCTCTGATTGGCTCAAAAACTCCGACTATGAGCCATTAGTCGGAGTTTTACCTTATATGGAAAACAGTGCGCCAAGTTTAAAAATTTTCCGCTCTGTAAAATTGTTGAAATAAAAATCGGCGGCAAAAACCCGATTAAGAATATACTAAAACAATTATTCCATTCGACCTTGTTGGATATGAAGTGATCATAACCAACTCGCGCTACGCGCTCGTTGGTTATTTATCACTTCATATCCAACGCGGTTTCATGGAATAATTGTTAATTATAATGCACCCATTAATTTTCGCGCGATTTTATTGGCTACTTTACGTCACGTGGTGTAAATCACCGGACAGTTATCGCGCAATAACCCCCACCTGCGTCGATATTTGTCCTCCGATTACTAGCTATCACTTCCGTCGAAAAGAAACAAAGCCAGCGTGAAAGAAGTTTCGACTTTTAATCTTTATTATTTTACGTACAGGGAAAAAACAACTCGTCTCGTAAAGTCTGGTGATATTGACATTAAAAAGTTGGTCGCAAATGCTCTTCCGGAAAGTGCATTAAAATACGAACGAACGAGTATAAGCCAAAAGACGTTGAGTTTTCGAGGTTTGATCTAAGGGGCGTTGCGAGGGTTTATTCACATGATAGTTTATTAAGGTTTTGGTCCAATCACAAGAGAAATAATGTGAATGAAACCAATTAAATATACTTGCTATCGTCAACAGTCCGGAATATCCCGATATATTAGGACATCTGTGATGTCACGAAACTCACGTTTCAACCAATGAGAATGCTTGTTTTGGTTGGAGTGTTGTGTTTCACAACAAACCAAAAGATTCAAAATGGCGGACAAAGAGAGTCGCGAATACTTTCCAATGCCATGAATGCGGGCCTTCAGGAGGTATATATTTATCTCGAATTGAGTTAATACTGTCCAAATGATAAAATAAAAGGAAAGTTTGTGTTCGCCTTCCATGTCACAGACAATTCTGCCCAGATAATGATTATCCTCGGACTGAAGGAAGCGCTTCGGAACGCAATGCGGGCTAAGTTTGAGGAGCTGCAGTTATCATTCTTTGGAAAGAGACCGTACAATCGGTAAGCATCTTTATTCTACATTTTTCTAATCACAGAAATGATCGATATGAGAATTGAGGCTTTCCTCTTATCTAGGAATTATCGGGCCGAAATTGACTGCACGCGCGTGTTCTTATATGCCAGCAAAGATAAATTGTAAAATGTCCAAAATGTTATACGTTTTTTTCGCTAAATCGAGGAAATGAAATCATTATTAAAACAGAATTTTCAATAACGCATACGAGTGAGAAATTCTTGTTCTGTTATACAAAATAAACTAAACTACAAAAATGTATCCAGAATTTTAGTGTTGTCAGATGCATGGATAGTCAAAAATGCTTTTACTTTGTAAATCTGAAATTTCTCCATTTTGGTATTTATTTTAAATATTTCTTGTATATACTTGTTGCTGTGCTAGAAGATATCATGTCTGATTTCCACATTTAAATTATGAAAACTTACATATAATTGCTGACTTTCACAAGTTATTTACCCAAAAATATCAAAATATAATCCCTGGACAGGTTGACAAGGGAGCTTTCACAACCATCCAAATGTCCCAAGGTTTTATTATATATTTATTTAAAGTATACAAAGCAAATTTAGTCTTGAAAGTGAAATCAATTTTATTTTATTCACTCTTTAGGTACTCTCAACCTTGAATTTGCCTCTTTGCAGAATGCAGGACCTGAAACAAATCACAAGCACTTAGAAGATTATTACATTGTTTATAGATGTCAGTATTATTAGAAATGTTTTTTTCGATTTAACATATCAATTTATTTTGAATGTAGTTACCACATTAGTCTCACTAAATAAGAGATTGCCCTCAAGTGGTCTGATAACTCTTATGTTTTCTATTTTTTATTACATATTCCTAACCAAACTGATATGTTTCCTGTTCACAACCAATTAATGTTTTGCATCAGTTTCACAATTAGTAATGTTCAACACTTGAGACTACATTCCAAACTCTTGTACCTTTTCAGTCTTTGCGTTCATAAAAATTATTTTGCAAAAGCGTTACTTTCTGGTACATTCAAGCTTCATGGGGAGGTGAAAAGAATCATCATCTACTAGGCACAGTTGCAGTGTGTATAGTTTTTAAAAAATGCCAAAAAAAAAAAGAATGCAATGCCCCCTACAAACCTTAACTTACATGTTTACATGGCCCTCAACGTCTGGTAAATGAGCACAAACAATCTCTCTACCCTTTGGGCCATTCCTTGGGATACTGATAGCGTCCATTTACAGGGACTGCACTACCCCTGGCCTGTCTGTTTCGCTGCCACTTCTGTGCTGTAGGTGGTTTTCAACAGGCTGCTGGCTGTCCAATGATAAAACTGGGGTGCACATTCGGTGAATCACCACCAAAACAGAGACCTCCCAAATTTGTTTAATTTCGTCCGCATACTTAGCAACGTCTTCTTTCCTCTCTTTTCCCTTTGTTTTTTCCCAAAAAATTCGGCAAAGTGCCTCGAGCAGTCGAATATGCCCTTCCATTCACTTAAGAGAGAAAAATTGAAAACAACTGTCATAAAAATGAAGGAACGATGCATTACTCAAGCCTTACAACAACAGCAGTTCAGGTACACTTCTAACGCCTCAAATTCAAAGAGAGTTTACAAAATATCGGCGTTGTTTACAACCCTGTAATTTGGCATGATGAAACTTTAACAACACTAGAACCAGTAAAAAATATACACAGCTCAATGAAAAATGCGTGAATACTAGAATATTACGCTTACTCTTTACTAACCTTAATATTTGGCCACAAAATCGCGTCAACATCGTCGCTTGATACCAAAAAAACTCAATGATTAGAAGACAGTCAACGTTCTCCCACTACTAAAAATGACCGCTTATTCTCCTTCTCAACGTTTGGTCGCAAAAAGTCCTGGATAATGCTGGCCAGACTCTATGCGAGACTGGAAACAACATATTTTCTTTGTCCGCGTAAAAGGTCCGCCACTTTCCCTGCTAACAATAGCTTCATGACGTCATGACCGTCCTAATTTATCGGGATATTGCGGACTGGTCAATCGTGCGCATTCACCATCACATCAACAGTGGCTTTTACGACCAGTTTACGCGCGATTTAAAAATTAATGGGAGGGTTATAAAATAAATAAACCCCTTTCTGGCTAGCTGGTATTTCGGCTGATAATGCCCTTGCCTGAGACATTGTCCTCAAAATTTCACATTTGCCCTCCAAGCTTCGGGTATTATCAGCCGACATACCAGCCGCCTGAAGGGGTTTATTTACTAAATAGATAGCCAGCAAGGCGCGTGCGCGTAGCGCCGAGTTGGCGATAATCATCTCGTATCCAACAAGCGCGAGTGGAATAATTTTTTCATTGAAAACGCCTCCGAAATATAGAAAACTGAAATAAAGTGAAAAAAGAAAAACAACAACAACAACAACATTACGCGTGCGCTTATCATATTTGCATGATGGCTAAGGCAATGAAAACTCTCCAATGATCTAGTTTTTAATAATATCTTATCTCCCATGAATGCCCGTTGCTTCGCCTCGCTCTTGAAGACAGCATAGTTCCTCGTGGGGTTGATATTCCTCAATTTCCTGTACTGCTTCAGTGTGAACGAAAGAAATGAATGAAAGAATGAAAAACTTTATTTACGTGTCAAGGAAGTCTAGCTGAGGGTAAAAAAGAAAAACCTCTACTAATAGGGGACACGTAAAATAAATAAAATAATTTAAGTTATTAAAATTTAAACATCTAAAATTTGACTATTTAAAAAAGCTAAAACTTAACTACCTCATTTACAATAATTCCAAAATAAAAAAAAAAAATAAAAAAAATAAATAAGTTATTCGCAAGTAACGTTCACGAAACAAGCTTGGTGATCATGTACTACATAAGACACAGTTCTCGCATTCGTATTCTCTCTTGGACGAAAATTTAGTGAAACAGATCTGTCTGTTGAAAGATTGCAGAGAAGGTAGGTTTTTTAAGTTAGTTGAGAGTCGATTCCACAGCATAGGTCCGATATATCTTAGGGAGTGTTTCCCATAGGTGACAGTGTTAAATCTGGGAATGTGGAAATCTGCGCCTCTAAGGTTGTAAGTAGGACTTTTCAATGAGAACAAATTTTTGACGCTAGGGAGGAGGGGGCTGGGGGGCACAGATCATGCCTCACTTTGAACATCATACAAGCTGTATCCTGTAGCCTTCTTTCAGAAAGAGTTTTTAAATTAGCCTTCTTCAGTAGTTGCTCATATGTAGATTTACTATGTCTGAAGACTGCACGCAAACCCCTTTCCTAGGTGCGTTCGAGTTTTCTCTTATCACTTGCTCGGCAGAAATGCCAGGTAAGATGGCAATAGGTGAGGTACGGAAGAAATGCAGCCTTAAAAAGGTGTAGTTTCGCAACGGTGGGCACTAAGTTCTTGAGTCTCATTAATACACCTATCCTCGGGTTCCCTTTCTTGCACGTGATATTTATGTGCTCATTGAAATTAAGCTTGTTGTCAATAGTGACACCTAATAACTTACTTTAATACTGTTCAGAGATTCAATGTCAGTTCCTTGTACATTTACGTTAATCACCTCTCTCCTGTCCCTCTGCATATTGTTGATTAACATGGTATGGTATTTGGAGAGCTTCCCCTTAAGTTAATTCGACTCGTACCATAAAGAGGCTTTTGTTGCGCTGGTACATGTAAGGTTGTCATTAATCGTCCTAAAGTTATCGCTAATTTCGAAAAGCTGATGGTCAACAGCGTACATGCTTAGACTCTGTTCAATTTCACAGACTAAGTCATTTTGTAAAATATTCCACAATAACGGTCCCAACGCTGATCCCTGGGGGCAATCTCGGTTAACTCGTTTCCAAGAGCTTATTTGAAATGCCAACTTCACTCTGTTGGAGCGATCACATAAATAGGAGCGCAACAAGTTGATGAAATTCTCTTCAAAACGATATGCTCTTAGTTTACTCAGCAACAGAGCTGGATGCATGGAGTCGAAGGCCTTTGACGTATTCGTTGAGTATATTCCTCCCAGCTGTTTATTGTCCCTAGCAAATCTCCAGCGCTCAATTAGATCAATAAGGGTAGTCTCGCAGGTGTGAGTCATTAGGCCGACAGGGCTTGTCCTAAACTGTGATCGAATATCCCCACAAGTTGCTTAGCTAAAATCTGCTCAAAGACCATATCTATTGCCGGGAGGACAGTAGTAGGTCTATAATCCTCTTTTAGTAGGGGTTCATCACGTTTGAAGACTGGTACCTATTCCCCCTTTTTCCACGACTGTGCACGTTTCTCATAAGTTCTCTAAGTCCGCAGAGAAATGCCGCGAAAATAAACAAAACCTATTCAGGCTATATACTTAAGTATCTTAAGTTAAGATAAGTAAACAGTACCATAAATATGTGTGGGAGGAGCGCTGGCCTCACGGTTATAGTGGGCTCGGCTCCGGATCTGGCCAGGGACATTGCGTTCTGTTCTTTGGCGAGACATGTTACTTTCACAGTGCCTCTCTCCACCCATGTGTATAGCTTAATGCTGGGTGTAACCCTGCGATGGACTAGCATCCCATCCAGGGGGAGTAGAGAAACTCCTAGTCGCTTTATGCTACTGAAACCGGGATAAGCTCCGGCGTCATGGCCTACTTGGCTCGACTCCAGACTTTACCTCACCTACCATATGATAGCCGTAGGCTCTTCAGTTTCAACTGTAAGAAATCTAAATTACGAAACATTTCCTCCTCACAACATATTTATCCGTGTGCTCTATCAAGTTATATAAGCATTCGTGAAAGCTTGGGAGAACTCGTAAAGGCCGTGAAACAGGTGAATTTCGCGTATAGCATTTCTTGTTCTCCCAAACTTCCGCTCGTTTTACAATATCAAAACTCGATAGAAACACGAAAAAATGTGTTTAATTGTTGAGTTGATTTAGACGTCCTTCGTGCCAGGAGGATTTTATGTTGCTGGAGGGGAAATTTCTGCATATTGTGACTACGGCGGTCCCCAAGGATGCTTGTTTGTCCAAATGTGTACAGGTCGGAAATGAACTGGAATTTCGTTTGAAACGGAATAGGCATCCCTCTGTGTTTACATTTACTTTATCACCGGCTGTGTGTTCGATAGGCTCGATTATCAGGGAGATTCGGCCTGTATCCAGGAAACTAGAACTTCGCCGCTGTTCGCCGGGAAAGAACTGAGAAGGGAAGACATGCGTTTTTCTTTGCGAGGCCGAGACATTTTGACTTCTTCAAATGCGAGACCGAGACTGTTTTTTAAAAAACTGCGAGCCAGCTTTGTGAAAAAAATCGAGACTGCAAGATGCACATTACAGTTTAAAAAGAAAATGAGACTGCGAGACCCGTTAGATTCGGCGAAAATTTTGCGAGACCCATGATGGTTTTTGATGCACCTTTGCCTCCCCTGGTTCTATATACCTAAGTGTATAGTTGTATTTTGATAATAACGCAGTGTTGCAACGTTTAATATTTAGAACGATGAAATGCGAACCAAAACAACTAAGAAAAGGGGATACACTGCTAAATTGCGACATTCAATAAATTTTAAGTTTAGTATTGTACTATACATGGATTAATCGCTACTAGCTTTCCAGTTTTGACTGAAATACTACACCATGCAGTAATCCCTAAGTTAAAGAAATAAAATCTGAGTAAAAGAATCCTTTTTTCCTTTTGAATTCGATATTCTTAGAAGCTTGTTTCAGTCTGTTATTGTATAGCCACATGTATTTGTGAATTGCACTTTTGAGTTCAATTTAAATAATCAACCACAATACAGGAAATTCACACGGTTTCTGAAGGTCAGGTCTGTTTGAAGACGTCGTCCTCGCCGAGAAGGAAGGAATCTGTCACACAAGTCTCCTCAAGATGTATCATTAGCTGATTGCAGGTCACACTGAAAAAGAAAGAACAGTTCATCTGATTGAAAACATTTGCCACGTCACGGATGACAGATATTTGTGTGTTTGTTAAACACGCCTCGACATGAAAATAAACCAGCATAAAGTCACGCGACAGTCTTGGGGATACATTTACTTTCGATATAGCTTTGATTCCTTTTCGCAAGGGGAAGTCACAGCGCTCGATCTCCAAGCGATGAATGAGGCACACGAAAACCAGAACTTGGAGCTGGACTCAGTTAAAACAGAAATTGAGCCAACAATCTATGATGACGTCTTCGCTGAGAACTCAACTCCTGCAGGGGAACAAACGAGCTATGAGACGTGCAGCCGAGAAGGTGTGAAGAAAAGACAAGCATCAGCAGATCTTGAGAACGCGTATCAACGTGATATGGTCGTTTTGCGGCGAATGCTGTTCTTTCTGTCCGCAGTTGTTGTTGTCGCTCTTCTGACTGCAGCTGCTGCTTTGTTTGTAGCTATATCAGCGATGAAGGGTAAGCATCATTATGCGTATTTACGAAGTAGACAAGTTCTATCAGTTAGAGTATGCACAAGAAATGATCCGCTAATGGCGTGAGTATATATGGGTTATTGGCCAACCTCCTTCAGTCAGGATAGCTGGATATTGGCCAAGTTCTTTTTCTTGTTTTTTTTTTTGTTGTTGTTGTTGTTGTTGTTGTTGTTTTTGTTTTTTTTGCGTGTTCAAGTTATGGACCGTTACGGAGTTCAGCCATCTCGACCGAACGAGGTTGGTCAATAAAGGATTTATTATACGGAAAAAGAACACAGCGGGACACAGCGGGTAAGATATCACCATCTTGCCCGCTCGAGTAGCCGATCACAACACAGGATTTGCTTCATCTTGCCTGCTCACGGAGCTAGCCATATACATGTAATAAATATATCTTATTGGCCAAGCACCAGGGCTGTACTGAGAGAATATCGCCCCGAAGATAAAAAAAAAAAAGACTAGGGGTCGATATTCTCTGAGTACGGTCCTTAGCAAGCTCGGCCCAAGATACTTATTCCCTGACTAAAACTACCTGAAAATCTTCAATAGTGATATTGTGGGATCATTCGGGACAGTGCCCTGGTCTTGCTCAACTTCTCTGAATGTGTTTAAAGTAAAAGGTCTACAAATGACTTTGCCTCAGACATTGCCACTGGCAATATCAATGTTCACTGGTGAGAGTTTGAGATTTCTCTTCACCTAGTGCTTAGGTGTTGGATGTAACATGTATTTGCTCCAAGTGTCCATTCCTTGGTTCTCAGTATACCTGTGAGGCTATGTAAAAGGGAAATCGGGCTCAATGGAAAGAAGGCTTAGCTTGGTTGAGTTACATGAAATGAATGCTTTGGACAAATAATATACCTCATGCTATTTCAAGTGGTTGTAACTAAAATTGCAGATGGGAGACGTAAAAAAAAAAATGACTTACGTTTACTTGCAAATAATAATTCAATTCCAAAGTATGCTTTTAAACTGAATATTAGCAAAGTACTGACAAGCACAACAAAAAAGCAGCAAAATAGCACAAAAACCATATTCTGGAAACAGCGGCCAACACTAAGTTCACTTATAAATTATCAAATAAAACTGGAAGATTGTGAATGATAGGCACGGTGAATTAGCAATGAATGAATAGCTCATGGTCCTGACATGCCTTCATTACATGTCCTCATATCACACCTCTGCTGGAGTTTAAGGTTCAATGTAACTTGTGTAAACTAAACGGATCTCTTTACCCAGAACAGTGCTATGTAGGTCATTTGAAATATCTGTCAGTTTAAAATTTATCATTTACTGCAAGTCCTGTGGTCAACAACACAGTGATCATGTACTGATATTAACATTTCCTACATTGGCTATTAAATATTTTGCCAAAAACAGTCTCCATAGCACTTCCTCGTGTCGACTCGTAATTACTGTGACCAACTGAATTCAGAATAATCTAGCATGTAGCTGTATCTTAGATCATCTATACTTAGATGTTTTGACTGAGATAACTAAATTGTAACAACATTTTAAAATAAAAGCAGATGCACTATATTGAACACTTTCAGTAGCTCCATGCAACTTTCTAAGTAGTCACTTGCATTATGTCATTATGTATTCTGTTTTAGTCTATCCCATTCTAAATTTGATATCCTAAACAGCAGGATGCTGTAGCTTTTCCTGTTTGATCACTACAGTGTAACTGGATAAATTTAGTTCTTTGGGAAATCATGATAGCAAAGTTAATTCCAAGCCCAGTTGGTAATTCCGCATTTGCTTCAAACACATTGGCTCACTCTGCTCCAGGTGGGTTGAAAATTATGCGAAATTATACACATGAAACACTTATTATTTATTGATTTAAGCTTATGTATAGTCTCCCACTACTACCAACATTCAAAGGAAAACAAGAATAAAGAAGTGGGAGATCAAAATAATCAGCCATAGATGACTGAACAATAACATCCGATCCAAGAGTAGTAAATTTCTGTTAGAGAGAACAATTCAAGACAGGCAGTGATCATGATAGTGAAAATTCACTGCAAATGAGATGATATCTTTAATGGACTAGTATCCAAAGTGGGATCCAAAAAATCTCGAACATCGGCCAAACAAAGGGATGACATACGCATTACCAAAAAAAAAAACAAAATAATAACAAGAAAACATTAAAATATAAAGAGAACAAGCCGAACCACAAAATTATACTCTTAATTGTCATTGTCAGAGAAAACCGGGCAGTACCAAACGATCGAGGTCGGCCGTTCACCTTCATCTTTTCA
>NC_138148.1:16194800-16249800 GCF_964199315.1 Orbicella franksi | reverse complement strand
GACAAGAAATCACTCGCTTTTAAAGATTCCCGCTTAAAAAAGATTCCCCATTTTAAAGAGTCCCGCTTTTAAAGATTCCCCATTTTAAAGATTCCCCGTTCCCCGTTCCCCGTTCCCATTCTCCGATTCCCCGATTCCCCGATTCCCCGATTTTCCGATTCCCCGATTTTCCGATTCCTCGATTCCCCGATTCTCCGATTGCCCGATTGCCCGATTGCCCGATTGCCCGATTGCCCGATTGCCCGATTGCCCGATTGCCCGATTGCCCGATTGCCCGATTGCCCGATTGCCCGATTGCCCGATTGCCCGATTGCCCGATTGCCCGATTGCCCGATTGCCCGATTGCCCGATTGCCCGATTGCCCGATTGCCCGATTCCCCGATTCCCCGATTGCCCGATTCTCCGATTCCCCGTTCCCCGTTCCCCGATTCCCCGATTCCCCGATTCCCCGATTCCCCCATTCCCCGATTGCCCGATTCCCCGATTCCCCGATTCCCCGATTCCCCGATTCCCCGATTCCCCGATTCCCCGTTCCCCGTTCCCCGTTCCCCGTTCCCCGTTCCCCGTTCCCCGTTCCCCGTTCCCCGTTCCCCGTTCCCCGTTCCCCGTTCCCCGTTCCCCGTTCCCCGTTCCCCGTTCCCCGTTCCCCGTTCCCCGTTCCCCGTTCCCCGTTCCCCGTTCCCCGTTCCCCGTTCCCCGTTCCCCGTTCCCCGTTCCCCGTTCCCCGTTCCCCGTTCCCCGTTCCCCGTTCCCCGTTCCCCGTTCCCCGTTCCCCGTTCCCGTTCCCCGTCCCCCGTTTTAAAGATAGGACAATACAAACGACAACAATGATTTCCGCTGGGAATCCTGGCCGAGCAACGATAACACGTATTGAGATGTTTATTCCAGACGTCTGTCCTTTATGATCATTCGTAGGCCGGATAGCAGCGAAGTTTTGTCGTAACCTGTATTTCCTCGTTGTTTACATTTGGCCGCGCCAAATAGACACCACCTCTGACGTCTTGCCAAGCGATTTTTCTGATCCGAAAGAACAGTTAATGTTTTCAAAAACAAGGAGAAGCCTTTAAGTAAGATCGACATTTCAAAGTCCAGTCGTCTGACCTTTGAATCTGTAACGCGTCACACCTTTCGAAAACGAGAAATAGATGTAAACAAGAGGGTTTGCAAAGTCCCAAAATTAAATTTAGGGTAAAGGTTCGTTCACTATTAACTTGGAGGTTTTGCATGCTACCCTTAGTTTGCAAACTCCAGTTATCTGCTTTAGATTTCGCCATTGTTTTAAATTATACAGTTTGTACCTTTTCCCGTTTTTCTCCTCTTGTTTTTTCCAGAATCTTGGGGACCTGGAAAATTATAACTTTAAATTAAACAAAATTCAACTTCTTATTTACGATATTTTTGTCATCATAATAATTAGTAGATCTCCTATGAGGACATTTTTATTCCCTTTCGATATTTGTATACTATTTAACAATTGGATTATAAGTTCGAGATTTCTATGAGGTGATAGTTGATGAGGCCGAAGGCCGAATCAACTATGGCCTCATAGAATTAGAGAGCGAATAATCTAATTGTTTTAGTAGAATTCTCACTGAAATTTCCTTCAAATAATGATTCTAATTATTTCTGGTGTTTTTTATAAGAATCTACTTTTTCGTCATTATCGATAAGAACATGAGCCAAAGCCCATCACAATGCCTTAACATCGGTCTGAACTGGTTGACTAATTGTAAGGCGAGTCTGAAACAAGGTATTGATTGAATGATCAGGTCATAAATAGGTATGCAATTTTTGGTCAGGTCATGAATAGTCGATACTGAAAATCGCAGATTTTGGTCATGAATAGGGCAAGGATTTGGGGAAGCGCGCCGCACACCCCCACCCAATTTTTCTGGGGTTCCTCCCCCCCCCCCCCCCGCCTCTCCCCTGACTGTGAGGGGTGTTTTGAAATTGATTGGAACATTGCTCTCTAATCAGTCAGAATATCTCAGTAGCGATCAACTAAGTACACTTTAAGTCGAGATACTTGCAAGGTGACTTTTTTTTTTCTTTTTTTTTTTACTAAACATAGTCTTACTTTTTACTGGTGTCTTATACGACCACTATAATGGTCAAATATATCGAGGCCAAATCTGCAGCTATGCCCGGCCTCCAGCCCCTTCCCCGTGCAACGGTGCAAGCCTAAGCATTGATACACAGAAATAAATGGAGTACATGTACTTACACGTGAAGCGTTCATTCAGGCTATCAACAGTTGGTATTGAATCCCAGGTCAAACCACGTACAAATAGTGACCTTCTGAAGTCCATGACTTCTCTTTTATGCTCCGTTTACCTCTCTTGTTTAATTTTATCGACGACTTAAGGGAGAAAGTAAAACACGGCGTGCTTCACCCAAGTTTCACCGGTGCGATTGTGACCTTTAACGTCTGAAGCTGGACGGTCCGCTTACTATCGTGATTGACAGGTGCTAATCAACCACCGGGAGCTCCGTCGCTGCGCAACTTTCATGTACGAAGCAATCAAATTATGTGGAAGATGTTCGAAAAACAATTTAACCAAGCTATCCTTTTGTTCACAGTTGTCGCTAACGTTGCGAGTGAGAGTGTTAAAAGTGGACATAGGGACCACATGCAGAGAGATAGAGAGATAGAGAGATAGAGACAGGGCGAGGTAATGAGTTCGTCATTACCTTAAACAACTACGCACATGCTACAAAACAGTGAATAAAGCCAAACAAAAAAAAAAAATTAAAGTTGACAATGTTTAATATAGCGAGAAAAAGTAAAAAGAGCGGCTTTATTTATTTATCTCGCAGACATTGAAAGCAGGCAGACAGCTACAGACGGATGTCCGGAAGAGTTACATGGGCGTGCAAAGCAATTGCATAACTTGCTTTCCACTGAAGCTAGCAGATTAACGATTAAGTTATAAAAGTCGATTAATCTTTATCATAATACAACTTCCACACGGTAAAAGCAATGTACAAAACTTGTCTATCATTATCATTGCCGAAGAAAAAAAGTTTCAGGGATTGCCAGACAAAGCTTGTCTAATCCATAAACAATTCAAAATTGCAAATTGCTAAATTCTTGTTACTACGATTTACGCATTTCGGTGGGCAAACAAGTAACTGGCTTTCCCGGAATGATTTCAATATGAACTTATGCTTGGAAATTTGAGTCATTTTGTACGTTATGTTTTGTGGGTAGAGGGGGAAGAGGGGAGGCGTACATTGTATTAAAAAGAGAAAAGAAAACGAAAGACAGTATCAGGCTCTTGATCCGGTGTACCAGTTCATCACTGAGGCCCTCCTTGGGGGTTTTCAGGATACTGGATATTTGGGTAAAAAACTGACAGGAAACGTGAAATTTAGGGGAAAAATTAATGGGGGAGTGCATGTTTAGATCAGATAAAACGGGACACTTGTGTACCTTGCTGCCTAAAATGCCATCAAATTTTGCGAAAAGCGGCAACAGACTGACAAAGAGTGTGCAGGAAGTAATGGTAACAAGTGCGAGAGACTTCCTAGGGAGGTAACAGGAAAAAAAATGTAACGGGCAACCGACAAAGTTTTCGAAAGGATGAAACAACTCATTGAAACACTGTCCAAATCGATAGACTTCCAGAAGTGAAATACGCGTGTCTAGTTTTGAGGGAGGACCAAAAGTAGCATCTTTAAAAAATAAGGTAAGCATTGGTAGGTAGGTAAGGTAGGTAATTTATTTTACGTCAAGAACACGGGGAGTGGTTGCCAAAGTCTCCCGAGCCAGGGGCTCATGATAAAAGTGTTTGACATACCATGTTAAAAAAAAGATTTAAAAACTATATATTAAAAAATACAAAATTATCATACTATTAATATCTTTAAAAATATGCGTTAAAAATACAATATTAAAAAACGATAAAAATACAACATGTCTATAAAGGAATCATTTAAGACAAGAACTGCATTGGCAGCCACCAAAGTTTGTTGTATTAAGATGATTGATAAAAGCTGGAACGTTTGCTGCATTTTTTGCTGCCGGCGGTAACTGATTCCAAATTCTAGAGATGATATAAGAATACGAGCCGTGGAAGAATCTACTATTGTAAGGGCGTTGTTCTACGTTTAGCCCGCTGCTTCTAAGATTGTATGGCGTGACCCGGGGCTTGAATTAGTTGGTGATATAACGTGGGCCATTTTCTTTAAAACACTTAAAAAATATTATCAGAGATTGTTCAAAACGTCTATGTTCTAGCGTTCTCATGCCCAGCAGTTTGAGTAATGACTCATAATTAGAAGTTTTCCCCGTGTTCATTACTGTTCGTAGACCGTAGTAGTTAGCGTCTTCCACTTTTTTGTTGAGCGTTTTACCTATACCAATCAGTAACGAATTACAATACTCAAAATGCGGTATTATAAAGCTCCTGTATAAAAGTAATAAAGTATCTATGGGTACTAAGCGCTTGAGGCGACGAAGTGCGGCAATCTTAGCGTATACTCTTTTCAGCATTACATTTGTGTGTTCTTTGAAAGATAACTTATTGTCCAGACATACTCCAAGGATCTTTAAATGTTCTTTGATATCGATTAAGGTGCCATCAAACTCCAAATCGTAATTGTATGTTGAATTCCCAAGAATCATTGCTTGTGTCTTGTCCCCGTTGGCTTGAAGATAGTTGTAGTTAAGCCAGGTAGATAGTTTTTCCATGTCTTGATTTAAGACGTGTTGAAGCACAAGAGGACTTTCGTCCGCCGTATATTCGGTTGTATCATCCGCGTAGAGGCGGAGGGAAGAGACGGAAACAGATTCGTTCATGTCGTTCATAAAGATGTTAAACAGTAAGGGGCTAAGGAGACTTCCCTGCGGGACGCCGCACTGTAAAAGTGACCAGCTAGAGCACGTATTATTGCATATTACCCTTTGTTTACGGTCATGCAAAAATGATCTTAAAAGTTGTAGGCCTGGTTCTTGCAAGCCATACGCTTTTAACTTTGCTAGCAGCAGATTGTGGCAAATGCAGTCGAAGGCCTTGGAGGGAGGGCTAAAAGTAGCATCTTTATAAAGTTAGGTAAGTATTGGTTGGGATTCCCGCACCTAAAACGCGATTGTGGCGCATCTCTAAACGCGCGACAACTTGCAGGAGAAAAGAAAGTTGATATATGCGAGAATCTTCAAACACTGTCCAAATCGATAGACTTCCGGAAGTAAAACACATGTGTGTAGATTTGGGGGAAGGGTAAATGGGGCATCTTTAAAAAGTTAGGTAACCATTGGTCAAGAATCCCGCACCTAAAACGCGAGAGTGGCGAATCTCTTAACCCGCGACAACCTACGAGAGAAAAGAAAGTTGATATGGGGGAGAATATTCGACCCAAACACTGTCCAAATCAATAGACTTCCACAAGTGAAATACACGTGTGTAGATTTGAGAAAGGGACAAATCTAGCATCTTAAAAAACGTTTTGTAAGCATAGTTTGAGATTGCGACACCAAAACCGTGAGTGTGGCACATGTCTAAACGCGCGAGAACTTGCTAGAGAAAAGAAAGTTGATGTGGCCAAGAATATCATATCCAAACACTGTCCAAATCAATAGACTTCCACAAGTGAAATACACGTGTATAAATTTAAGGGAGGGGTAAAAGTATCCTCTTAAAAAAGTTAGGTAACATAAGCATTAGTTAAAAGTTCCGCACCTAAAACGCGAGTGTGGCGCATATTAAAACGCGCGAGAACATGCGACAGAAAAGAAAGTTGTTATGGGAGAGAATCTCCAATCCAAACACTGTTCAAACTGTTAAACTTCCAGAAGTACAACAAATGTGTGTAGGTTTAAGGGAGGCCAAAAAACTAGCATCTTTTAAAACTTAGATAAACATTGGTTGGGATCCCCGCACCTAAAACGCGAGTGTGGCGCATCTCTAAACGCACGAAAACTTACGAGAAAAAATAAAGTTAATATGGGCGAGAATCTCCAACCTAAACACTGTCCAAATCGATAGATTTTTTCAAGTGAAATACACGTGTGTAGTTTTGAGAAAGGGCTAAATCTAGCATCTTAGAAAAGTTTAGAAGGCATAGTTTGAGATCGCGAGACAAGAACCGCGAGTGTGGGGCATCTCTAGACGCGCGAGAACTTGCTAGAAAAAGGAAAGTTGATGTGGCCAAGAATCTCATATCCAAGCACTGTCCAAATCGATAGACCTCCACAAGTAAAATGCACGTGTGTAGATTTAATAGAGGGCTAATAGTAGCCTCTTTAAAAAGTTAGGTAAGCTTTGGTTGGAAGCCCTGCACCTAAAACGTGAGTGTGGCGCATATCGAAACGCGCGAGAACATACGAGAAAAAAGAAAGTTGACATAGGCGAGAACCTCCAATCCAATCATTGTCCAAACTGATAGACTTCCAAAAGTGCAACACATTTGTCTAGATTTGGAAGAGGGCAAAAAATAGCACCTGTAAAAAGTTAGGTAAGCATTTGTTGGGATCCCGGCACCTAAAACGCGAGTGTGGCGCATCTCTAAACGCTTGAGAACTTACCAGAAAAAAGGAAGTTAATATGAGCAAGAATCTCCATTCTAAACACCGTCCAAGTCGATACACCTCCACAAGTAAAATACACGAGTGTAGATTTGAGAAAGAGCCAAATCTAGCATCTTCAAAAAGTCCAGAGAGCATAGTTTGAGATGCCGACACCGAAATCGCGAGTGTGGCGCATCTCTAAACGCGCGAAAACACGCGAGAGAAGAAAATATAAATGGGCGAGAATCTCCAACCCAAAAACTGTCCAAATCGACAGACTTTTAGAAGTGAAATTCACGTGTGCAGATTTGAGAAAGGGCCAAATCTAGCATCTTTCAAAATTTTAGTAAGCCTAGTTTGAGATCCCGATTCCAAAACCGCGAGTGCGGCGTATCTCTAAACGAGCGAGAATTTACTAGAGAAAAGAAAGTTGATATGGGCGAGAATCTCTTACCCCATGAGGGGAGCAAATGACTTCTACTGTAAGTATCTCTTCCCGGTTTTTTATATATATTGTATGAGAACAAGGCTGTATTCCTCTAAGGCTGTGGGTGCAATTCGTAAAAACTTTGAGTTCTTATAAATCGTTTAGAAATTCTTCGTTCCAGTTCAAACTTATGTTGGTGGAACATGGGTGGGCACTTTATATGTATACCGTGATGTAAGATACCTTAAACTATATTTACTGTTCATGATGCACTGCTACGTTAGTCTGCTTCATAAATACTTAACTTGTTTGGTCGAGTTTTTAATTTCAATATAATTAAACGTTCTTTTTATGCGTTCCTGTTAAAAATGATGCAAAGTTGTCAATTTTAGTAATTTCAATTTGAAGAAAAGGTCCTGTTAGTACCTTCTTGCTACTTGATGAAAATTTTGCGGGGTTTGTTTTACCAGTTCGCTTAATGACGCCTCCTGGAATAAGCTATACCTACCCTAGTTGAATCGTCATCAGTTTATCATACGTTCTTCAGGTTATTGATTGGAAAAATATTTATACTTTTGAACCCTAGTTCCTCTATTTTCGGCGGATTGGGGGTGGACTCACTTCTTTCGGAGGTCGTTACTTACGGACTTTTACGATTCGTTGCGTGTACGATTTGTCTACGGTACAAAGTTACAGTAGAAGCCCCGTGCGTCCCGTCATGTGAATGAGTCATAAGCAATTGGATGAGTTAACTGACACTTGTAAAGAATATCTGCAGCTTGATTCTCAGCGGGCTGTTGTGTCTTCTTCGAGGACCTCCTCCTGTCTGTTTCTGAGCTTCGCGACCATTCTGGTGAAGAAGGATTGAACGTGGCGAGAAGTCAGGAACTCATCTAAGCTGAACCGCCTAATTCTGTCCTCATCTTTTGTGATAGACTAACTGCTTCGACTTTATGGCCGTCTCCTGACCTAAGAAAACTTTTTTTCAAAGTAGTTTTTTTGTTTTTCATTGAAACGAGTGGCCTTTTTTGTCACCTTCGGGGTTTAGCCTTAAGGTTTAATTTCTTTAGCAGGGACTGGAAGTGCAGAAGTTGCTAGGACCGGGTGAATACCAAGATTGTCGCTATATCATGTTTTGGCCTTGTCAAATACGTTTTCTCTTTCAGGAACAAGTCAACATGAACCGTTCTGTAAATGGTTCTTCAGTAATTATCTTAATTATCTTTCAATAAAACGCCGCTTACCATTACTTCTTGCCGACTGCTTGTCAGCCTGTTGCCTTTCGCAACAGCGAAAGACACAAGTATAATGCTGAACAACAAAACAAGTAAGAGGCTTTTTATTGGAATTCTATCCCCATTTTATTTGTTGCCCTATTAAGTTTTGGCCTAAATATCCCGTATCCTGTTAAATGCAGCTCAATTAATGTCCCGTTTTATCTGATCTGAACATGCTCTCCCCCATTAATGTTTCCCATAAATTTCGTGTTTCCTGTCAATTTTTTACCCAAATATCCAGTATCCTGAAAACCCGTAATAAGGCCGCATTGATAAACTGGTACACCTGATCAAGAGCCTGATACTGTATATCGTTTTTTTTTCCTCTCTCTCTCTCTCTTTTCAATACAATACACGCCACCCCCCCCCCCTCTCCCCATATCCCCCCTCACCCTACAAAACATAACCTACAAAGTGACTCAGATTTCCAAGCATAAGTTCATATTCAAATCATTCCGGGAAAGCAAGTTACTTGTTTAGCCACTGAAATGCGTAAAATAGGTTTGAAGCCGATTATTACATTTTCACTTCCTACCCACCCTATCCCTACCCATTGGAACGTGCACTTGTTATGTGTAACGCAATCTGTGGAATAATGGCGAGTGCACAACAGATTGAAACAGAACTGAGCTTAAACGAGTTCTTGATGAGAATCCTCGACTAAAAGGAAGATTTTAAAGGCTGCTAACAGACTTTTGGGTCAGTTAGGATCTCAGCAAATAGTTAAACTTCTTGTAAACGGCGGCTTATAAGACAAAAGACAAATAATGTTGATAGATGTTATGACGCGGGCTTCGGAGAGTTGAAATCTGCTTTACCGTTGCGATGTCTCAGAGTGATTTCGTACACTAATCATTGAAAATGCGGCTGAAACCTACTGATAATATAATATAAGGTATCGTGGGACACCCAGTTGTCGACTTGTCGCGAAGTAAGTGGAATATATCATTATTTTCTTTGTGTATCGTTATTTTCACGTTATTAGAGACCTTAAGACACGAGGACGGGAAGGCCAGGACCGCAACGGCAGTGGACGCGGGAAACTTTCGCGGGTCCCGTCGTGTCGCCAAAAACAAAATGCTTAAGGTGGCTCCATAGGGTAATCATTTATGGCATTGCACGAGCGCGTGTTATGTTTTGAATGCCGTTTTTCCATTCGTTTTTACATCCAGTCCTTTCAAACTTATTACATGTAATAAGCAATGATTAAACAGTATTTTACTATCATCTCTGTTAAAATTGTGGGTCTTGGTCTTGAATTAGAAATGCCCAAACAAATGTGGTTTTTTTTTTTTTTTTTGCTTTTTTATGGCTTTATTTGTGATTTTCTTGAAATTTCTTCGCTGAAATCTTCCAAAATTTTAACAGCACATCGCATCCTGCGGGATACGAATTTTAAACACGAAAAAAGTAGGGTTTGTTAAGGCAGGTTTTTTCGATTTTTGCAAATTTGTGTCTTTTACCCCTGCCAGAAAACTGGTCTTATAGATTTCCTTCAAAAATGAGCTCCGACTAAAGTAAGAAATGTACTACCAGTCTGCCAAATTTTACGAAATTTCACAGAAGGAAACGCGAGAAAATTCACTGTCAGTTTTGCTTTTTGTGCTCATGTTGACGTCATAATATATCGAAAAACACTAACGTTTTCCTTCGAGCGCGCGCAGATTACTTGAACTTTTGTCCTCAGCGCGCGTGCGATCGTAACCTATAGGGAGCCACCTTAAGATGTGCATTTTCGCAAAGCACGGCGACGTCAATAATTCGAACCTTGTCATGATGAAACTTTTTACGTTCACGAGTGGCCATTGATATATCGACTTACTTCTGATTTATACCTTTCTTCTTCCGAGAAGTACATTGCTTTACATCATTAGCCCTTTATGTTTCTATTTAACACTTACTGATGCTTTATTTGGCCTTGAAATATCAGATCTTAGACCTTCTTTTCTGATACAACATATGCATTATACATATACCTTCAATCCCAATTTCTATTATTTATTAATACTTGCTTAATTTACTTTAAACCTTGAAACTTGGCCACAACTCTTTTTTAATTGATCGTTTTTGCCGGACCTTTAGAGTGATGTAAGCGAACTTTGCCGCTTATATAAGATAGCAACAGAGCGGAAGGTCAGTGGAACCACTCATGCTGTTGTACTGCATGTAACAACCAGTTCAAATCATGCAGGGTATACAAACTTTATAAATGGTACTGCTTGAAGTGATAACTTTTCACAAGATATTGCCCTCACAGTTAGCATAAAGGCCTCATACAGAATAATTTATTCATACAGAATATTCTTACTCGCATTTACAGTATATTAAAAGCCTCTTGAAGAAAAGACTAATCATATAAGATTAATCTAGATTCACCTTTGCTTTATCTAGTCGGCATAAACCTTACAGGCATTAATTTGAACTTAGCAGTTTCAATCCTCTTTTTACGACGGAGTAATCCACATGCATAGTTCGTTATAATATTATTACAATGTCAGTAAGGTAACCAGGTTAAACATAATAAGCCAGGGGTGATGTCTTGATGCACGAAAGAACAAATAATACAGACTTCTGTGACGATACTAAGCACTACAGTGACAGCTTTGACCACACATTACCACTGCAACCAGCACAGATTATGCCAGCCAAATCTCCCTTGCCTCCTTCATGAAACGAGTGGCCATTTTATGACTCTTACTTAATTCAATTCAACCATTAATTAAGATCTTAATGCAAAAATAAGTGATATCAAACGGTTCGAATAGGTAGCTACGATAGGTAAAACAAACCAGGCTCATGATGTCTTGCTGTACGCAGTACCAATTTCTCTTATTCAAGCATTCGAGTGAGGTATGACAATCATTTTATTTTAGCTCAGTAGTATTTCGTGCTGTAGACTAAGATGATCAATATTGACAATTGCATACTGAGGCAACTTTCGGACCACAGATCATTGTGCGGCTGTGTCAAAGTTGCTGTTTAATCTGAACTGATAAGGTTATATATATATCTCGAAGTAACATCAGTTTTGGTCTGACTTACGGTAAAGATTTTACGTTAGGTTT
This sequence comes from Orbicella franksi, assembly GCF_964199315.1. NCBI lineage: Eukaryota > Metazoa > Cnidaria > Anthozoa > Scleractinia > Merulinidae > Orbicella > Orbicella franksi. The sequence continues at coordinate 16,238,523 of NC_138148.1, read as the reverse complement.
CATTTATAAACCATTCATATGACAGTGAGATTCTTAATTTATTGAGAATGAATCTGCGAACACGTTCAAAAAGACAATTTAATAAAGAGACAAGGACGTTCAAAAACAAATATTTACAGTCATTTGTCACCAGCGTTTAACTGATCCCTAAACATAAGCTTTAATTAATGTATCTCAATAAAGTCGATCTTAAATTAAACTACAAGCAAAATATTTCAAAGTGCGGCTAAACCAAAGAGTTACTAACGGCATTTAAGTACGTTGCGCTGCTCTTACTGTAGTTCGCGGGCTACAGCAATGTAATAACGTTAGTCACAGCTTTGCTCTGTCCACAAAATTGTTCTACAATTTTTAAACAAAGATAAAAGTGACGTGACTATATTTTACTGAGAGCAAACGAGGCATTATCTGCGCCTTCCGATAACTGAGTCGAAAATGATTGCGTATTTAGTTTCGGCTTACGCTGAAAGCTTTATTTGCGTAGTGAAGGCGTAGCTTGATTTCTTTCGTTACCTTTAAGAGAAGGAATGTTTTTGTCTGGCTCCCATTGTGCTACGAGAATTTTTTTTTTTATTTTGGAATGGTTCAGAAACTCGGACAACTGCCAGAATAGTTTAGGTAAACATTGCTCGGCGATAATGGAAACGGGAAACTTCATCCATTAGACTAATTTTGATCTCCTTTATCTACAATGCACTTATCAATTTTGATAAATATACCGTTTTCGGGCAGCCTTAAAAAAATCGTATAAGGCTGTTTCACTTAAATTTCTTGACAATACGAAGCAAGCAAAATGACAAGATTTTGTTTACCCTTCGCACTTGGCCGACATTCAGCTAATTAATTGCTATTTAATTGCACTTTGTCAAAATAGCAATTAAGATTACATTCCTTGAGGGCGTGGGCAAAGTTCATGGGACTCGTCAGCGATATTTTAGTGGATTACTTGTTACGAAAAGAATGTATTTGATAAATTCATGTCGACTTTATATTTCCTCTGGATGAGAAATGACCCAAATTTAAAGAACGAGAAGTCAGGACTTTTCGCGGCCATTTTTTTTTTTTTTTTTTTGCATCACGCACGACTGACTAAACGAAAGAGGGACTACTCGTAGTCTAACCCAACTTTAAATCCTTGGTGTCTTTCAAGATTTGTGCAATTCCTAACTGGCTTTTAAACAGTGTTTACAGATCGGACCACATGCACGTTAGTCGAACTGTTCGTGTTCAAGGCCTTCAAGATGTTTGGATGTCTATTCAGCATGACAAATGAATGGGATTTTACAAGCTTTATGAACAGACAGGCCATCAAGTCGCAAATATGTAAAATATTAGTGACAGTGAGTTAATTAATTTTAACATGTGAACCAAAGGCCGTATGGCCTGATGTTCCTTTGAGAAGTGATTTGAAAAGTCGTACAAAAAGTCTCTTTGCCTTTTGTAGATCTTCGCCCTAAACAATTGAGCAGCGGAGGTATGAGCTCTTTCTAATCGGTTTCTTCTCTCCTTTTCTCTCTATTGTTCCCGAACTCAATAAACTAGAGAGACTTAAAATATTCAGGAAGATGCCGTTTTATCCTTTATTTACGTGCTCTACGCCACTAATCGTTCCACCGACCTTATGATATTATTTACAAGGAATCTGCTTACCATAGGCGGAAGGGTTATAAAACTAAAATATATTTCATTAATCTATGTAAGAAAAGCTGATCTTTGAGCACAGCTTGGAATGAGTAAAAATTTTCAATTTCTCCCGCAATTTGTCTTTAATGACAAGTGTTTTTTAAAAGATGTCCTATTTGTTCATCCTTCACAAGCTCCACTTCTGATGGACTTTCAAAATCCTCATGCACGAAGTATAAGTTTGCTTCGTACCTACGTCTACAGAAGATAAAGTGCTGGAAAGATTACACTCCGTGTACGTTATAATCATCTGAAATCCACATTTAAGGCTTTGTCAAAGAGCTGAGAACCTTTCTAGAACGTTCGCCTTTTTGAAAATAACTTGAAATCTGTCAATTTATGACAAAAAGTGACTAATTGACAATGAAAAATGAAGTGCTAATGAACTGTTTTGTAGTTTAATTTTCTTTACACGGACGAAATACTCAAAGGAGAGCGACAATCCCTTGTTTTTCGGTATTTTAATTAAGTGGGAGAGCCGATGAGCAGAGTTACGGCGAGCGAGAAACTGATGACAATTCAAACGACCTCCTGGGACAATTTGGCAACTGAATGAAAGTGTCGACGGATTTCCAAATTATTGCAAATATGAGCTTGAGAAACAAGTACGGGCTGGCTGATTAGGTTCAAGGGGGGGGGGGGGCGGGGAGGTAGGGGGGCCGAAGGCTTCAATCCGTAGGCTTCATAGAAACTCCGTCCCCGTCCGACTGAAGTAGTACCTCAGGTCAGTTGACAAGGCGCCCCCACTTTCAAAAAGACAGCATACGCAGCGGGTTTAAAAAGTAATTTTTGCTTCAGTTTATCAGCAGTCCACTTGTCCCGTGGTTGACTTTGTTCAACTGATTAACTACGAAAATGGAATATGGGATCTGTCCTTCTCATTATATTTGTAGGTAAACATATCTATTTACTTGCAGTAACAAAGACAAAACATGCCTTGACTATTTCACTCATTCATGGCTCTCAGCCCGAGGCCTTGAAATTGTGAGTCAGAATAGTGAATGTATCACAATGTATTTACTATAGAGTTTCACTTCATAGTAGTTAGAAATAATATTGTTAAGACAAAAGAAATTCAAATACCTGCACCTGTTTTTCTAATTTTGGTTCCGTGAATCTAAATACTTCCACCTGTTTCTCTAATTTTCGGTTATGGAGATTTAAAGCGATTTTAACGAGGTTTGGTCTGCTGATTATTTGGAAGAGTTAACCGCTCAGCGTCGGCATCGGCGTCTTTACGAGTCGGCAGCTTTTTCCTTCCCAGATGTCGATCAAAATAAAATCTGAAAAACGGTACCCTCGTGCAACGAGCTTTCTCCCAAATCAAACACCATGTTGTCCGACAAGAAAGCCTGATATACTCACCGGACTCATTTAAGCAAACAGATAACGAAATGTCGACCACAATAAATAAATAAATAAATAAATAAATAGACATTTATTTATCTTCTCCTTGGAATGACAGCCTTTGCATTTCGGGCCTAGGGTGATAAAATACTGATGTTAACTTAGAAATGCGCCATATCTTTGCAGCAGAAATCTTTGTTTATCACTGATAAGCTTGCCTGAACCCATCTATGACACTTATACCTCTGTTGTTATACCGAATGAATTTATCGAGCGGTCCACGGTGGCCCATGAAATCAGTGACAAAAAAGGTTTCCTAAATCCCAGTTTCCTCGATCGGTACCAACTAAAAAGGCGTAGTTTATAATTTTTGCTCTTTTTTGCAAGGTTCGTGAACTGAACTTCGAGGGGAGATGTTAATGTTATGGTGGTAAGCTACATGTGCAGGAAAAAACTGATTCATTTCATTTTGGAGGCGGGGAAAATCCGCCGAGTTCGCTTCGCCAAAATACACTTTGTTATCAAGCCAGGTCAGTTCAAAAACGACAAGCCTCTGTACTTGTCTTTGTTGTGGCGAATTTCTAGAAAATTCTTATGAGGGAATTGCTTATCAATATTATTCAGTAAGAACTGTGTTGAAAGTTCCTTATGCTTGCAACAGACAGACGTAACTGATACTGTCCGATAGTTGCACGGAAGAATGTATTAATTACATGCCGAGGTTCATTTCAAACTACCGAATTTGAAACTTGATTATTTTAAGCGCGCTTTTCATTTCGAGTGCTGATAAATTTTGCCTCAACTCGTTCGATACGGGTTTTATAGCATTTACAGGCGTCAATTTAAGCCCTGCACATTCGTTGTGAACAAAATTAAATCTCTCGACTCAATAAACGTAAGTGTCGCATAATCTTAATCTCAGTCTCTTTTCTTATTTTTTCCTTAGCCTTTTTACTAATATTCCTGTATTTCATGGTAATGTTCATGCACAAATAATTGATTTTTGTTGCTCTTCACATTTTCAACATTTTGTAAGACGTCATGATGAGTCTTTGAAAAGGATGATAATACATGTCAGTAAGTTTCCATGGAAACTCTGTCGTATGACTTGATACGCCCCCTTACGTTTTTCATCGGTCGTTCAAACCCTTGGCACTCCGGATGTCCTGTTTGTAGGGTTGAGCACTAAAGGAATTTAATCTCTCCACCGCCACCGGCAACTCCACCAAGAACAGGACTTCGACGGAGCAGAAAATGGCGTTTTTAAAAAAACGTGTTTCTCCAGAGCCACTATGCCCTTCCACTACGGAGGGTGAAACTGAGTTATCGGACTCGTTGCCTCTCGACGAGAAAAGCACAGACAACTTTAATCATGATGAAGACAAGGGGACCACTATCGATTATCGTAATGCTAAGGAATTTCAAGAGGGACTTGATGGCATTCCCGAAGAGGAGGCGCAAAACGAACCCAGTGGTGTGAATCAAAATGGGAAATTAAGCGCTAGAAGCCATTCTTCAAAACGCAACTCGTGGTCCAACCCTGAGGGAATTAACTCGTCTGGACGACATCATGTTTGTGATCGAGTGATTTTGTTGGCTGTGTGTTTCATTTCCGCAGCGTCACTTTTGCTTACCGTGTTGATGCTATTTGGCATAGTTGCACCTCTGAATTGCGCCCGCTCTGGAGAAACAGGTATTTCCAATTATCTCCTGTGCATAACTTTATTCCAAAAAGAAAGCTATAGATTAAATTTACTAAACGAAATTTCCCAACTTCTTTTTGCCGAGAAGCCCTAAATTATGCCAATGCATGTGCTTTCAAATTTATTTCAAATTTCCTTTTGAACATTTCGACTGCTGCCATTTCGTGTATCTACGCAGGGATGTTGATGTGAGTGAAAAAAATCCTCGCATTGTCTTTGTTACTCATATTGTTAAAGGATAAATGTATTAGTCGAAAATCTAATGCTTTAAAAATTGCTCTAAAAGGTGTTGAATCCTATTGTTGTTTCGAAATCAAACTTATTAAGGATAACGTCATTTCGCTTATTTACTCACGATAGCGAAATAAGAATCCCAATAGACTATGGTTTGTTTAACCCGTCGCAGAGTCGTCCACAATGTTTACATTAAACTACTCCGATTTCTCAGGCCCCCAACGCAGATGTCTTTGTCATCTGATGGGCCTAAAAACTCATGATCAAATAATTGACAACCTTGGAGGGCAATCGGTACGGATTATCTTTGTTTTTAAATTTCGACCCGACACCTATTTTTGGACAGTAGCAACAAAATCACCGGTCCATAATGAAATAGTTGCAAAGCACTTGCTATTTACTGCTTGACGATTATTACATTCAAGACGTGGACCGAAGGCTTCGTCTATAAACAATCAGAAAAGTTCGCGCGAACTTTATTGACTTATCCAAGTCACGATCATTAAAGAATTTACATGGAACCTTACACAAGCGTTATATATTTTCTTTAGCAAATGAAAATAAAATAGCATTTTAATAGCTTCCAAGGTAAAGAATTGGTCATCCCATTTTTGTTGTAACTACTAAACAAAGGAAGCAAAAATTTCAGATTTCGATCATCTTGGGCCGGGTTTGTTTGCTAGCTATTCAACTCAAATCACTTCATTCCCAACTGACACTGACCTGATGCGTTACTTGAATGCACTTTTTTGGAATTGAGTGTATAACATCTGATAAAATTGTTATTTAAGGACTTAAAGTTTTCAGCAAAGGTTATCAACGGTAAATAACGCTATGTTTACTTGACGAATGAAACTTTCAGTCTTCAGTGTTCTGCTCGTGAGTAAACAAACAGTGTTAATTGCATGCTTTAGATTCTTCGAGTACCACGAGAATGCATGACTCTTTTTTTCGGTCTTCGAAAACAATGTTCCTCTGGAAAATTGCACTCCTTTTAAGATAAAACGAAATTTTACGTTACTGTGTGTAATTTAGTTAATCAGTCGTACATATTGTTGTCACCGAGACGACGTTTATTGAGTATTTAATTAAGTACTTGGACTGAGCAAGTCTGGGGATCAGTCAGTAGAAATGGGCCAAAAAACTGAAAGTTGCTGGTTGCGACTAGGTAAAAAGTCAAAGTTTACGGTAAATAAGGTCATAGAGAATTGAAAAAGTATTAGTACTGCTTTATTACGGCGGCAAGCTTCTTAACTAATGATTCCGGCTGTTTGCGTGCAAACGGGCCGCTAATACTGTTTACATTGGTTCATAGAATTATTAAATTTCCTGAATTTAATTATAGTTTTGCTGAGTCTAAATGGCATTTTTTTCTTAGCCAAAGGGCAAGAATCATATAGCATTTTAACACTTAAGATATTATTTAGTTTTCGTTCGGTCTGTTCGCGCCACTTTTTTGCGATCTTATATCAATAAACCACATTCGTGAACAACTGCACAAGAAGCTTCCACAACAAACAAAAGCATTAAGCTAGACTGAATGTTGTTTTAAAAATGTGAAAAGCCTTCCGGAGAAAAGTAAGTACCGTAATATCTACTCTGGTGGAGGTCGATATGCTGTGGTTAACGACTTACATCAAGTAAAGTGGAATGATCTTAGACGCTTATCCGTCTTTTCCCTTTTCCAACAGAAGCGGTCGTTCCATTACTGAGGCCTCCCGCGCCCATTAGCTAGTATCCTAATTTAGTTGAAAATGTACAAGTCAAAATGTCAGAGCTGTCCTTTATATCATGATAGACTTAAATTAAACTGCACATGCCTGAATTTTTATTGCTGGGGTTGAACTGAAAAGTGTGATTTGGTCTAGTTTTATCTCGTTGTTCGGCGGGTTCAAAGGTAGCTCTGTACTGTAACAAAAACAGATTGATTCAAACTTGGGCGATTAACTATTGCTAAGTTTCATTTGCCATCAGACGCGGCGTCTTTTCGGAAATTTCCTTGCGGGCCTGCTCCGACAAGTATACACATTAGCAATACTTGATGTCGCTAAATTATCTTCATCGCATAACTTAGCGGCTCAACATTCATTTCCCAGGCGCTTTGCTTTGTCTACTCTCGCTCACTACGGATTAAAATTTCGGCGGGCCTAATGTGGAACAAACCTGTTCCGCGTCCCACAATTATTTAACTTGACTTCTTCTTTAAATTGACGTTTGTTTCTAACAACTAAATACAATATGGTGCAGCACCACAGTACACTGGAAAAGTTGATAATTTACATGGACATGTCAATTGTAATTTACAGTATGTAAATCTTGATTTACATTCTTTGTAAATTACAATTTACATGTTAGGGTTTTGTAAAATAAAATTACAGGAAATTTACAGCTTTTAGTACAGCATGTAAATGTTCTGTAAATAGTGATTTACATTGTCTTTGTCGACAATGATCATTTGAAGAACATGTAAAAACTTGTAAAATATTTTACGCACTTTTACAGTATCTGGCTTTGTAAAAAACATGTAAATTGCTTTGCCGCTAAACCATGTGAGGAACGTGTAAATAATTCAAGCGAATGCTATAAAAAGTCTGGAAACGTTATGTTTGTAACCCTGTAAAAACCATGTAAATGAAAAAAGGGGGCCTGTAAGAAACATGTAAAAACCATGTAAATGAAAAAAGGGGGGCTGTAAGAAACATGTAAAAAGCATGTAAATGAAAAAAGGGGGCCTGTAAGAAACATGTAAAAAGCATGTAAATGAAAAAGGGGGCCTGTAAGAAACACGTAAAAAGCATGTAAATGAAAAAAGGGGGCCTGTAAGAAACATGTAAAAACAATGTAAATGAAAGAAAGGGAGCCTGTAAGAAACACGTAAAAACCATGTAAATGGAAAACCTAGAAGTTGCACGGGTGCGACACCGCACTAACGAAGCTGTCTTCTTGTGAACTTTCCGCGCATCCACAACGACAAAATAAAACTAGAATTGTTACTGCACATGCAGGCGTCCCAAGCTTACGTCTCTAGAAAAGAGAAAAATTAATTCTCGGACACGTACGTATTTATTCATGAAGGACCATGAAAGCGTCACGTGTTGTGTGAGTTCAAGACGGAAAGAGCCCTGGTGACCGAGTTTGAACTGACGCGGAGTTAGGTTAGGCAGGGAACCATAAGGGACACCCAACGACCGTTTCCTCTCGAATGCTTTTCAACGCTGTTTTAGGCTATCTGGTGTACTTTCAAAGCTCTGTAGGTTAATTTTAGGTTGCGCAAAAAAAATTTATCTGTTCGGTTATTCTAGAGGAGCTTGGGTATTCTCGAACTTATTAGGGCTTTTTTGTCCATTTCCCGAAAACGTTAGGTCTTATCGCCTTTCCGAAAATGATAGCTGACTTTTTTTCGGTACCCAAAATGACATTTTTAACAATCCGAAAACAACAAACATTAAACTTCTCATATCGCGAAAGTTCGAGGTCACAGTTGTGCCCCTGAACCGCTGAGAATGAACGAAATATCATCGATTTAGAGCGTTAAATATTCCGAAACATGCACATTCTACAAGTATGATTAATACAACTAAGTCTGCCCTTACATGCTCACTGTTTCTTTGTTTTTTGTTTTGTTTTGTTTTGTTTTTTGGTGATTTCTACCGTTTTGTACTTTCATTGCCATCACTGTTATCCCAGTCCCTTTATAAAAGCATACCAGCCTTGTGATTGCCCGATCTCCAACAAGCAGGAATCAGCGGTCTTCATGTTAGGTACCAGGTTCTCTCGGTTCTCCCGCCATGTTTGGCAGTTCGTTGGAACTTGCATCGAACTCGAGCTCTGTTTTAGCGGGCCAAAATCCACTCTACCTTCGCTTCGTCACCGTGCACGGTTTCAAGGCAAAGTTTACCGTTACCCAGAAGTTGAAGATAGTGATTACAGCCAACAAAAACAACAGGTAAGCAAGTTTTGCATAAATTGAACGAGCAGAGTAAAGTAACGTCAAGATACGTATACATTTCGTTTTGCCTTTGGTTGTGAATGTGTCATTATCAAGGAGAAGTTACATTGCTTGTGGAATCGACTTTGGTGATGTTTACCTGCCCTGCATAAAGAGCTTTATTATCTGTTATTATCTGTTCTCGATAACTGAGCATGAGCATGCGACATTTGTTATTGGCTTATATGCACCTCATGATTCTTTCTGATGCATGCTCCTGTAAGGTTATGTTGCCCTCTGATGTGAATGCTAGTAAGCTAAAATGTAATGTGCCATCTTCAGCAGAGAAATTTCTCTTATGCTAGAGTAAGTATTCTGAAGTTACTCAAGTGTCTACAGTTGTACCTACATGCAAGTTACAATATGCTGTTATACACAACTGTACAAGGACATTGCACCCACTGGTGCTGATACTGTAGTAAGTTAAATGTTGTGGTATTTTCTTTCACAAAAAAAACACTATGATACTTTATAAAGAGGTGTACATGTACCTCAAACTGTCGTGAAAACTACACAGGACTCTTTTTTTTCTACACAGGATATGTAATGTGCCATCTTTAGCAGAGAAATTTCTCTTATGCTAGAGTAAGTATTCTGAAGTTACTCAAGTGTCTACAGCTGTACCTACATGCAAGTTACAATATGCTGTTATACACAACTGTACATGGACATTGCACCCACTGGTGCTGATACTGTAGTAAGTGTAGCTCCCGTCAACAACTTGAAAAAACATCTATTGATTCCATTATCATTGGCGACACTGTCACTAAACCGTTAGAAAGCGTCCGGAACCTTGGGGCCTGGTTCGATGCTCATATGCGAATGAATGTTCACATTGGCAAGATTTGTAGCAAGGCTTTTCGCGGACTATACAACATAACACAGATCAGAAAACTCCTTACCGCGCAATCCACAAAGACACTGATCCACGCTTTTGTATCTTCGCATCTTGATTACTGCAATGCACTTCTATTTGGTCTACCTAAATACCAGATTGATCGTTTACAGAAAGTTCAGAATGCCGCGGCTAGAGTGATTTTTCGGATTGCGAAATTTGATCATATCACACCCGCTCTTATCGACTTACATTGGCTCCCAGTATCGTTTAGAGTTCAGTTTAAATTGCTTCTTCTTGTTTACAAGGCACTACACAACCAAAGTCCTTCCTACATAAATGATCTTTTATCCCTGAAACCAGCTACTAATTACGCTCTTCGTTCGTCTGCGAAATCTCTTCTGGTTGTTCCAAAAGTCAACTGCTCTACACTTGGGGATCGGGCCTTTGCTCATGCTGCACCTGTTTTATGGAACTCGCTGCCATTAACTATAAGAACAAGTAGCAGCCTCGCCATTTTCAAAAAGCAACTGAAAACATTTCTTTTTAAGAAAGCTTTTGACTTGTGGAAATAGTTTTAAAGTTTAGGATAGTTGTTGTAATAGTTTTAAAGTTTAGTGATTTCCATTTATTCATTTATTTTAACTTAATGTAAAGCGCTTTTGAGTATGTTTGTCTAGTTCTAGCGCTATACAAGTCTATTATTATTATTATTATTATTAGTAAGTTAAATGTTGTGGTATTTTCTTTCACAAAAAACACTATGATACTTTATAAAGAGGTATACATGTACCTCAAACTGTCGTGAAAACTACACAGGACTTGAAAAAAAGGAAGAGTAACTTGCCCAGGCAGGAAAATCTACTTGTCTTGGATGACACAGTATAGTCAATCGATTATTTCATAACAATCAATAGAAATTAGTCAATGATATCAGAAATCAATAAAAGGATTCGTCATGAGTCATCGATTGTGATCAAATTTTCAATAAGCATTATCAATTTTGCTGATACTAGCTTATCTTTTAAGCAACATTTAATAAGAAAGAAATGAACAAAAGATTTAAAGTGAAATATGAAATCATGAATACAACTGCATAAAAACATAACATTGTATCTCGTAAACAGAATATTTTGCTGGCTACATGTATCAGGGACTATGTTTTGGGGGTTTTTGGTAGTGCCTTTGAAATCTACATAAAAAAAGTTACAATCAAACACTGTGTTGAGGGACAATTTTTCTACAGTTTAGGTGAACTAACAAAGAGAGACCAACTTTCAATTGATTCTCTAATGACTGATAAATTTGGTAAAATCAAACTGATAACTTGAAACTTTTCTAGCATGTGAGTATGAATTTCTTTCAATTGATCTATAGCACTGATAACACTTACATTAATTTCAATTTATTGATTTATATCAATTTATGGATTGATTTCAATCGATTACCTTACCCTGGGATGGCCAGACAGCACTTTAGAGCCCTGTCACAGCTGTACATTTTACTTGTACGAAATTGGGCTCATACCAAATACATGTAGGTTTTATGTGTCATGCATCTGCTCATGCATCTGTAGCAGGGCAGGAAAAAAATTGTAAGTCACTTGCCCAGTGGGCCAGTCAATTTCAGTTTTCACTTGCCCCACTTAAATATTAGTTGCCAGTGTGGTGGCCAGTAAGGAAATCAGAGGACAAATGCGAATGAAATACACTCGGATTCCAAACTAATTCTTGCTTTCAACCTAATAATTAACTAATCTTTAGGTGTTAAGTTTTGAAATGGAATGACTGGAAATTATCATTTATCAAGCTGGCATTTTTAGTCAGACTCACAAGACTACTGACACTACATTGTAATTTCACTTGCCCACTGGGCCACTGAACTTCTATTTTCGCTTGCCCAAGAGCAAAATTTACTTGGCTGAGGAAATCAGACCTGGGTTTTTTCCTGCCTTGAGTAGATCACAGATAACATCAAAATGTGGTAAAAAGAAAAAAATTGTCACATAAGCCATTACTAGAGTGTGTCACAGAATCTGTGAATTTTTCAGGTGTGTGTCACTGATGTTTTTACCACATTTTGATGTCTTCTGTGATCTATTACTGAACAGATGCACAACAGCATAGAATCTGTCTGCTTCGTAATACATAACAAAGAAACAAAAACAAACTTTTATGACATCATCTGTACCTTTGTCCACCAATAGAGCATAAGTGCACGTAAGAAACAATCAAATTGTGCCTGCAAATAACTTGACTTATTATTTAAACATTGTTTGATAGGAGTTTGATTTATTGTCCATGATTGTTACAATGTAGGAGATAGTGAACATTGAATAGTTACTGCCATGGATTTTGAGTTTAGTTCTTCTACATCCTCTGACATTCAGTGCTTTCCAATCAGAGATGCAAATTTTTTGTCACACAGTAGCTACAGATGTAGATGTATGATCTGTTTGATTGATGAATATTCAGGGCTCAAAATAATGGCCGGTCAACGGGCAATGTCTGGCCAGAATGGTGACTTGACCAGCCAAAAACTTCACTCGCCGGTCATGTTGACCAGTCATGTCATGTTGAGACGGTCACGTTGTTCATTCTTGAATAAACAATCAAATCCCCAACTGTAAATCTGAGAGTTTTTATCCCTTTTTTATCATGACCTCTAATGAAAACATACACCAATGCATACATGTATCTGTTCGAACGGCTAAAGACCATTCGCTTGCTGTTTGTCATGCGTTCAAGATCGATAGGAATGCCATTCAAGCGACTGGGGTTAAATCTGTTCAGAAAAATATTAAGCCAATCGTTAAACGGTCTAGCAGTGACTGGAACAAACAAACTATATTTGTGGGTTTAATTTAGCTCACATTATGTGTACTTGATTTTTTCGTAAATATCTTGACCAGTCAGAAATGAGACGTGACCGAGCTAAAATTACTTTGGCCGGTCAACATGACCGGCTACAGTCCGATTTCAAATGTAACAGTATAAATTGGAATGATAAGAAAAAAAATAATAACTCCAGTGTAAAATTCGCTGATTGATATCATACACAGAATTTGCTGATTCATACTCAGACATAACTTATCTTATTTAACGAAATGTTTTATGTTACTTGTAGGATGAAGTAAAATTGAGAGTGGTCAATACATACATACTCCTTGGCATTGATGCTTGATCAGGAAAAAATCAGCCACTGAGAAGTCTACAGTACCTATGACTCTATAAGGGGTCTGAGGTCCATTTCTTGAAGGCCCTGGAAACTTTTTGGGCCCATAAAGCCATCTTTAATTGAGCTGTGTCTAAAAACTAAGAGCTGTATATGCCTGAAACTTCTTGTGTGAAGGAAACCTCTGTTCATATTGAGAATAAGCGAATAAAACAGCTCTGTAAGCATAAGATTTCAGATTTTGGTATGGCTTTCTGGGTGCGAAAACGTTTTGGGACCTTCGAGAAATGGGCCCCTGGTGCATTACAGTCTAACATGGTGACCTTCAACACTTTCTGGCATAAATTCAACCACTTTAAACATTATTTTCAATGCTTTGAAGTATCACCTACACTGTACCTGTGTTAGTGAATTAGCATTAAATTTGAATATTAGATTGCTAGGTTGATACTTATTGTTCAATACAGCAGCTATAAGATTTCATCATAAAAAGCAACGGCTATGTTTACATACATGTAGTACCAGAACAATAATTTATTAACTTATGATGTGTTATGGGAACTATGGTACTAGATAGGCCTTTCAATTTCAACAGGTCCCTATGAATTTTTTTTTTTTACAGCACAGTTCTTTTTTATCACAAAAAGAAAAAGTAAAATTTTGAATATTGTTTACAGTGAATGTTTTGTCAGGGGTCCAAAATGTTTGTCCTGTTTGGATTCTGTACAGTTTTGGAAAAAGAAGGAAACTGTGACTTTGTAAACATAGCCTAAAAGATGTCAGAAGCCTTGTTTTATGTTATGCAATGTAGTATTCCTTTGGCATGAATGTTTTTATGATGAATTTAAAATGTCAATCTCTATCTTGTGGTAAATGTTTTTTCTCCCCATTTTCTGTTATTTCAAAAGAACAATTCACTCTATGAAAAAAGTTGATCAATATTTCACACTTACATTGCAGTAATTTTCATAATAAGGTAAAGGTAAAGTCTGCATATGAGCCACGTGGCCCAACAGACTGGAGCTTATCCCGCTTTCTGTAGCAGGAAGCGACTAGGACTATTTCTACTTCCCCTGGATGAGATGCCAGTCCATTGCAGGGTTACCCCACCATTAAATTCGCTGGTACCCGCTTATACACCTGGGTGGAGAGGCACTGAGAGTAATGTGTGTTGCCCAGCAACACAACAGAATGTACCTGCCTAGGGCTTGAACCCGGACCGCTTGATCAGGAGTTGAGCTCACTACATGTAGCTACGAGGCCATCGTGCCTCCCACATTTTTCATAATAATTATTAAGGCTAATTTAATCCTACATTAATTACTTAGTAAGACAAAAACAGTTTATTCATTCATTTTATGACAAAGGTATTATCATTATGTTACATTTGACTTTGTGAATTTAGTATATATTTAAGACAGGTATCCATTTGCAAACAATTTTAATTTGGTAATACGCCTAAATTGCAAAATTTTCACTCGTTGTAGCTGACAACAGTATAGTTCTTAATCATTTTACTATTTATGAATTAAATAGATTTGAATATGACATGGTTTTGCACAATCTTGAAAAGGTCTTGAATTTTAGTAGTCTTCTTGAACAGTGCTTGAATTCGGTTAAAGGAGCTCAGTCATGGTATTTTAAAATATTTTGGCCATGCACAAAATTACATTTAAGTCGTCTTGTTATGGATAGAAAGAAAAGAAAACATGTTTTATTTGTTGCAATGTGTACATTGTAAACCTTATTCATGGCATATAAAAACTATTTGAATTTTACTGAGTTTGTTCTGATTGCAATAAATTTCTGATTCTGTATAAATTTGCATGTTTTCTACTATTATAATTAAGGTCAACAGATTTGATTACAATAAAACAGTACATTCCATGCATTTTTCTTCAGGTTATTATTTACAAGTTATTTATCGTACAGGGTTTCTGCCTCCCTTTTTCGATTTACATGTTATTTCCAGGCTCCCTTTTTACATTTCCAGGTTATTTCCAGGCTCCCTTTTTTGATTTACATGTTATTTACAGGCTCCCTTTTTCAATTTACAGGTTATTTGCAGGCTCCCTTTTTCAATTTACAGGTTATTTGCAGACTCCCTTTTTCAATTTACAGGTTATTTACAGGCTCCCTTTTTCAATTTCCAGGTCATTTCCAGGCTCCCTTTTTCGATTTACATGTTATTTGCAGGTTCTCTTTTTCAATTTACAGGTTATTTACAGGCTCCCCTTTTCAGTTTCCATGTCATTTGCGGGTTCTTTTTTTCGATTTCCATGTTATTTACAGGCTCTCTTTTTTCATTTACATGCTATTTACAGGCCCCCTTTTTCGATTTGCAAGTTATTTACAGGCTCCCTTTTTCGATTTACATGTTATTTACAGGCTCCCTTTTTCGATTTCCATGTTATTTACAGGCTCTCTTTTTCCATTTACATGTTATTTACAGGCTCCCTGTTTCGATTTACATGTTATTTACAGGCTCCCTTTTTCGATTTACATGTTATTTACAGGCTCTCTTTTTCCATTTACATGTTATTTACAGGCTCCCTTTTACGAGTTACATGTTATTTACAGGCTCCCTGTTTCGATTTACATGTTCTTTATGGGCTCGTTTTTTGATTTCCATGTTATTTACAGACTCCCTTTTTCGATTTACACGTTATTTACAGACTCCCTTTTTCGATTTACATGTTATTTACAGGCTCCTGTTTTCATTTTCCATGTTATTTACAGCCTCCCTTTTTTTATTTACATGTTGTTTACAGCCTCCCCTCTTTATTTACATGTTATTTACAGTATTATGGCAGCCTCCCTGTATTAAATTTACATGTTATTTACGGGTTTCCAGGTTGAATCACAAGAAATTTACAGGCTATTTACAGTATTTGCAGGCACAGTTTACATGTTATTTACATGATCTTAGCCCTTTGCTTTGAAACATTTACAGTGTTTTCTTCATCATTTGCATGTTTCACTTGAAATATTTACATGTTTTTTACATGAAACCTCCAAAACATGTAAAAGGGGAAAAATCATGTAAATTAATCTTTACAGTCTCTTTTTGATTATTTACATGTTAATTACATGTTATTTACATACTCTGTAAACTTTCAACTTTTCCAGTGGTATCTACAATATTGGTTGTTTGTTATTGGAACTATCGTGTTTTTCCTGAGCCATGGGCAATCTATAAAATCTGTAATTTAACAAAATTTCAAGTTTGTCCTTGCCCCACGGTTGTGGTATGTTTTCATGTTGCCTACGTTCTTTTTAACTCAAAGTGTGCTTTTGGCGTATAATACTGCTAAGAGGACTGTTGAACTTTGATTGATCAATACTACCACTCTTTGACACAACAATAAACTGGCAAATGCCCAATCAGTGGGAAACACGTTTTTACTATTTTCCTGACATGACACGTTATCAACAAAAGTTAAAAAAAAAAATCATTAATTGATTTAATGTTTATATAACTCAAACAAAAAAGAAGAATGGGCATGTTGAGATACAACCTCAGTTAAAAAATATATATATTTACATCTACGTTGGGGATATGACGCATTTCCTATATTCAATGCTCTGCTTGGTGTCATTTGTTTGTTTCCTTTACCAACAGGAGGTGATCCCACGGTATCTAAGGCCGAGCATGCAGAACTTTCGAAGAATGTACAAGAAATGAAAAAGAATTTATCTTCTCTTGAAGAAAATTCGGTAAGCGATACAGCACTTCAATAGTTGGTTGGCACCTTAGTGCATTCAACTAACTTTCATGTTTATTGTTTGGTTAACTTCCTACGTTCCCAGCCCTCCCCCGTCCTGACCGTGCAACATGCATGTACTCAATAATCAGTTCCGTACTGATTTCTAAATGCCCTAAAAATGAGAATGGGGGTATAAGTACGATTTTTTGAAATCTCACATTTCAGAAGTCCATGACCATGGGCTCCTGCCCAGTTTTACTTGTGCTGTAACCTCGGTATCTCGCCGGAGCTAGTGCAAAATTTTGTAACCACTGTAACGACATGTAATAATGTGAAGTGGATTGGGAAGCCACGCGGGAAAGATTTTCCTCCCTTAAGATTATAATAACCAGCTAAGCCGGATCTCGTTTAATTGAACTAACAATAGTGGCTTCCCTGTTCGAAACCATTGCTAAGAAACTATTTGGAAATTTGTTTCTTTGTGTCTTCTTTCTTTATGACAGGTGGCTGCTCAACTGGAAACGTTCAAAGCAGAAGTGAGTTTTACCACAAATTTCTATCGACGTTGAAATTAATGTCAGACAAAATGTCATTGGTGTAGCAAAGTAATATCAATATATACGACCATTCGCGAATTAATTTCGGCAAATTGCTTAAAAGACAACAGTTTGTTGTTTAGTACAAATCGTTTTTCCTTCATATTTGGCCATCAATCTTACCGAATTCATTTTTTTTTTTTTTTTTTAAGGTTAAGGAATACCCCCTGCGACACACGGCTTGCAGGTGTAGTTTAAATTGCAAATAATCTTAAAACTCTCTCAACGCATTTTTGTGATGTAAATTAAACTGACTTGAAATTCACTTGACTCGGTCCATAAAATTCGAACTCGGCCAATATTTCCGAGGACTTCACCCTAGTTTAAAAACAAATATATATTCGTTTCTTATATAATATTAGTAAACCATCAGGAAAAGCTGTGCGACTTGGGAATTAAATTCGTTCACCATACTTGCACGTTCTATTTCCTTTTGTTTTCTAAAAGGTACCTGTAGCTCAAAACGCAAATTGCTGTGGATATAATGAAACTATATATTAAGAGAAAACATAAAACCGTATTCCTTAACGTCGGTTGATTAGGTTCATTAACCATGAGTTGCACGTTCCATGTCGCTTTCTGCCATTGTAGTTCAGTACGCAAATTGTGCTGGATATAATGAAACTATGAACCGTAAGAGTCTACATAAAACCGTATTTTTAACGATGACTGTGTTTATTCATGACAGATTGCAGCACAGCTGAATGAAGTGAAAACTGACGTAAGTCTTTTTTCATCATAGGCCTCGTCACTGTGTCGTAGACAAACTTTATCACTTACCAAGCAAATCTGCTCAACCTTTGAGCATTAGATAGTTTCTCCTGATAGTTCACGAAATTGTATCAATTTTCACTTTAATTTGTCACTTCCCATACGTCTCAGCTTTTTATACACCCCAAAAAACTAATGCTGTAAATATAATTAGCCTAACGTATTCCCTTTATATTCATTCCTATCGCTTAATGTCTTATTTCCATTTTTTAATGGTCAGAGACAAATAGTAATAAAAATAGAAAAACTATTTAGGAAAGGAAAAGGTGAACGTCCGTTCCTTTATGGTAGGTTACAGAAGAGCTGGATAACGTGAAAACCAAAGTAATCATATTGCTCAGTTGATGAAGTACTTTGTTACTGTTAATTGCCACTGTTACTAATATGCCTCACTGGTTCACATGCAGTGCGAGATACGTGAGGCATTGAACCAAATCTTCTGTTTCAAGGTCATTCTCATAAATAGAGACATTTTTGGTGAACCAAAAACTTGATCGCGTCCCATCATTTTACAGCTTAAAGAGATTGAAAGAAAGGTTTTGACTGCAGGAAGCACTGACTCTTCAGTTCAAAATCAGGTACATATCAAAAACTAAATATAGCTGCATAGTGAAAATATATCAGGAGTTGTATGGTGCACTTATATCGATAGACAGTCTACTGAGTTTTAACGTTTATTTTTTACTCTGTAGGACTCAAATACTACAAATGTCTTGCTCGCGATACAGAAATCTTCCAAAAGAATTGACAACTTATCAGCTCTTTGGCTAGCACTGAATGGTAGTGTTAATACACAGATGATTGACGTTAAACAAAAAATTCTACAGCTGGATCAAGAGGTAATTGGGGGAGAGCACAAGGCATAGAACTCAACAGCTATCCAAACTTACTTTAATGATATCCAATGTTTAAAAGCGAAGTAATCCAGGACCATTAAAACGTGTCAACATGCTGCATCTTCAAAGCCACAAGCGCGTAGAGCATGAAAGAAATCTTGACTATTATTATTCATTCCTGGCTAGCTGCGACATACATATCTCAACAGATCTCATCAAAACCCAGTCATCTCTGCACATAATCTTCTGCTCTGCGTTTAACGTTCTTTAAGACACCTTCCTTGATCTAGCGGAATTGAGAAGTAAAGTGGAACCTCGCCTTACGGCCAACCTGTTAATACGGCCACCTCGTTATTAGGACTACTTTATTCTGGCCCGAACAAAGGCTCAGTCAGTCACTTTCTTATTTAAAGAACCCCGTTAATACGGCTAGACTTTTGTGGCCTGTTGGTGACTGGATTTACGGGGTTCCACTGTAGTAATGACTTTGGTTCTGGTTTTTATATTGGAAGGCTTTATCGAAGGACATCTTGTGTTGCGCTGTCCTCAAGAATAATTTGTACAGCAAGTTTAGAACGGTGATGTGGATTCCTGGCCAGCTGTATCATTTAAACCGTATAAAACCTAGATCTACTGTAATGGGTAAAGTTTCCTTCGGTAGATAACTACACTGAAATATGTGAATTGTCAAGGCTAAAATGGTGAGCGTGTTAACCTCCGCAAGGACTGCATGTAAATGTAGCAGGTTTTTTGTTGAAAGCCAAGTCCAAAAAAAAAACGTCAAGTTATCCATCGTTACCAGCATCGACATGCGAGTCTGGTGCTTTATGGCAGCAGCTGGAACGGAGAATAGAGTAAAGCAACCCGACGCCAGAAAAATAACGCCATTAAAGATCCCTAGTAATTTGGATTCTGTGTCGATTCATCCTCGGGAGTCGGGAAACCAAGTGTTAGACCGTTATGATCTAAATTATATGGGGAAAGAACTTAAGGACGTTCGTGCGAAAAATTTCCAGTCGATAGATTGTTTTAAAATATACTTGCGTCAAGAAAAGCAAAAAACATTGGGAGTCATCGACTTCGTTTCAGAGACAAAGCGTGTGGAAAACTACCCTGATTTGGAAAAATTGGCGCACGTAATTCAGCATGGTCTACAGGGGTTTATGGTTAAAAATATCGAAGGTGAGTCAACGGAGGCAAACGATGTTAGTCATATTTTGTAGAAGTGGGTCTGTTGCGTAAATAAATGTTGCCAACGTTTTCACAAAACTTAACCGTTCAAGGGGCATTGTGCAAAAAGTTCAAACTTCTAATCGATAGATTTTCTTCATTTTTTTGTTAAACGTGGAAAATCGGTAGTGAAAATGATTCATCAAAAGAAAAATAGGGGTCACCGAACGTCCATGATCGTTAAATCCAGGCAAAGCTATAGCAATGACCATCTGCTCTATAATACTGCATTTTATTATTTATCACCCGCTCGATGCATGACGTGGCGTGTGAATTTGCGCGCGCCGTAAGGAGGCGCAGAAACAATCAGCGCGAACGTCCGTAAGCTTATTAAGCCTCACACTTGCCGGTTACATTGAAGTATAAGGCCAATAGCTAAGATTTGTAAGGGGTAAAGTCTACGTCAAAGCAAAGTGACGTCCCATACCGCCGAAGCTTGGGCGCCGTTTCCTTATCATTAAGATACTAGAAGTATTTCAGTCTACTTCCCTCTGATTGGAGGGCAAGTCCGCTTCAGGGTTACCGCAAGCTTTGAATTCTCTGGTACTCATTTATGCACCCAACATGTGCAGAAGCACTGTGTGCAGAAATTTATCTTTCCGAAGAACGCAACACGCCCTAGTAAGGGTTCGAAACCGGACCTATTTTTCTGGAGTTCACCGAACTAAATAATGGTCCACCGTGTCACCCATCTTTCACTCTAGGATCATTGACAACTCTCTCTTTTTTTCTTTTTTTTTTTTACCTTAGGTAACCAACATAAGCATTATAAGCAAGATTCCAGGTCCCAAAGGGCCACCAGGTTACAATGGTACACAGGGTCCTCCTGGACCACCAGGATACAATGGTACCCAGGGTCTTCCTGGATCTAATGGATCACCTGGTACCCAGGGCCCTCCTGGACCTCCGGGACCACCTGGCTCTGGCAATCTGACACTTTGTTCTTACGTAACAGGAGCCAGCGCTGGCAAAACCTTGGACGCGTATGCTAAAGCGGTCGTCGAAAAAGCTGAACCAAACGTAAGTTTAAAAGTAACTATAGTAAAAATTTTCAAAAATTATACGATTGTTTTCCAACGCAATGTAACGTATGATTTGTAACAGGCACGTTTTAAATCACTGTAAACTTTCATAACCGTCACACTGACGATAACGGATGTACCGTCGAAACATGGTTGTGAAAATTAAAAAAGTCGTATTATTTTTGAAAATTTCTACATTTTTGCTGCTGTCTCGACCATTTGGAACTATGGTAAAGTCTGGCTTTTTCCCTATGTAAGTAATTAAGTATGTAAGACTTTTTACCAGGGTAACATTTGACAGTAATAAAACTGATAACCTAATGGCCCTCAAAAATTAAAATTTGAAAAAGAAAGAAATAGTAACAATCGTAACAATATTAAAAATAATTAAAATAAAATAATTAAGCCTATATACATCGTAAAATATTTACAAAATATGACACAGGCTCTCAATCAACATCTCAAATGTTTAGATGAGTGGTCGGCACGAAACAAAATGTTTATTAACTCTCGGAAAACGAAGTCCATGCTGGTAACAGGCAAACGTTTGCGGAACCTTGTCGCCTCTACCTCAATAGATATTAACTTGAATGGAAGTAATATTGAACATGTTACTGATTTCAAACTTCTTGGGATAACGTTCATATGAAACCTGAAATTATTTAACATGTTAAATAATTTTAAACATGAAATTATTTATATTGCATAAAACATACAACAGTTTTTAAAGACATGTTTCGGCATGCTTATGCCATCTTCAGTTTAATAGAGTGACTAATGATACGTGACACAAGTTATATACTACAAAATATGAATAAATTATTTACAATATGCATTACAAAACAGTGGAAACGGAAATTACAGAGTTAAAAAGGTGTTGAAGTGATGTAACTGTTTGTTAAGGTCAGGTTTGTTCTTACTAATATAAAAGGCTTCTTTAAGTTTAAGATCAATAGAGCTATTCGCTGAGTCTAAGATGCGAAAACAAGAAGGTGTGTACATGCCCCTGCATGAAGAAAATTGAGAAAGATGTTTAAAAATATGCGAGTTTTTATCGCTTACTGTATGTTCTTTAATCCTGGTAGAAAAATGGCGACTGGTTTCACCAATATAACAGGAATTACATCCCGCACAAGTAAATTGATAAACTACCATGGATTTTAGAGCATCAGGAGTACGATCTTTAAAACTGAACATATTCTTGATTTTGAAAGAAGTAAAAACTAATTTGATATTAAGATCCGTTTCACAAAAACGTTTAAGTAATTGCCGTAGTTTGAGTTCCGTTATTCTAGAGTACTGGCCGATAAAAGGAAGCTTAAAATAGCGTATATTGTTTTCATCATTAACGTTGCGGCTTTTTTGATCAGAAGGCTTGTTAAGATACCGCTTGAAGGTTTTTTCAATGATGTGTGAAGGAAACGAGTTACGTTTTAGAGTGTCCGAAAGCTTGATCAAATCGTTTTCAAAACCGGAAGAAGTGTTGTTGATTTTATAAGTTCGGTCAATGAGAGTACGGACAAGGCCAATTTTATAGCGAAACGGAGTGAAACTAAAAAAAATTGTTAAGAGACCAGTGTAGGTTTTTTTATGAAAAACTGAAAAACGCAGTCATGCGAAGAGTTGTCAATTAGAACATCCAAAAAGGAAAGTTTACCGTCGTTCTGTTTCTCGAAAGTAAATTTGATGTTGGGATGTTGAGAATTGATGAATTCAAAGAAAGACATGGCATCCCGCTCATTTTTAAAGACGCAAAAAGTATCGTCAACATAACGCCTATAGAGTAAGATGTCGGCCTTGTTAAAATTATTTAGCCATGTTTCTTCGTGAAATCCAAGAAAAAGATTAGCTAAAATAGGTGCTAAAGGGGAGCCCATAGCTACCCCATCGACTTGATCATAAAATTTACCATTGAAAAGAAAATGAGTCTCGGATGTGGCAAATGAAAACAATTTCTTAAGGTCGGGTTTTTTGATGGAAAATTTGGGATGATGTTTCAAAATAAGGTCAACGGCAATATCGATAGTTTCATTTAGCGGAATGTTTGTAAAAAGGCTTTCAACATCGAAGGAAATAAGGAACTTGTTGTTAAAATCGAAACTCCTGAGCTCTTCAACAAAAGAAAAGGAATCCTTAACCGAATATTTATCAGGCAAAAGCGGAACAAGAAGAGAACTTAAGTACTTAGCTAAATTATAATTGTAAGCTCCAATAGAGGATACAATGGGTCTAAGAGGTGGTTGCCTATGATTATCACGTTTCTTATGTAATTTCGGAAGGCCATAGAATTTTGCTGGTTGTGAACCCTTAGGAAATATGTTGCAATAGGTATCATCATCGATAGAACGCTTTTTCTTAAGTTGAGTAATAAAACGTTTAAGCCTGCCTTCTCTTAATAAAGTAGGATCGTTATCTAAAAGTTTAAACTTAGTCTTATCATTAAGTATATTAAAACAAGAATCTAAATAAACGGTACGGTCTAAAATAACTACTCCATTACCTTTGTCGGGCTTAAGAATTATGATATTATGATTGTTCCTCAGAGTTCGTAGGATGCGGTGTTTGTTGAGATCGTTGCTTGAAGGACGGTAGGAAGAGAGATACTTCTGAGCCAAATCAGTGATCAGTTTTTAGATCGTACTCCTGATGCTCTAAAATCCATGGTAGTTTATCAATTTACTTGTGCGGGATGTAATTCCTGTTATATTGGTGAAACCAGTCGCCATTTTTCTACCAGGATTAAAGAACATACAGTAAGCGATAAAAACTCGCATATTTTTAAACATCTTTCTCAATTTTCTTCATGCAGGGGCATGTACACACCTTCTTGTTTTCGCATCTTAGACTCAGCGAATAGCTCTATTGATCTTAAACTTAAAGAAGCCTTTTATATTAGTAAGAACAAACCTGACCTTAACAAACAGTTACATCACTTCAACACCTTTTTAACTCTGTAATTTCCGTTTCCACTGTTTTGTAATGCATATTGTAAATAATTTATTCATATTTTGTAGTATATAACTTGTGTCACGTATCATTAGTCACTCTATTAAACTGAAGATGGCATAAGCATGCCGAAACATGTCTTTAAAAACTGTTGTACGTTTTATGCAATATTTATCATTATTGCTAGTATTACGACCTTATGAAATTATTTAATATGTTAAATAAATTTTTTTGTTATTAACTTTATCGACTATTTTATATGTTGCAGGGTAAGAAGTTTCTTGGCGTTAATTGTGACTCGAATGACGCAAAATTTGTGACACTTTCGAGCAGCATATCTGGTGGAAAAAGAAAATACACGTGTACATGCAAGGGTACTCTAGCTAGTGGGGACGCCAAGATGTATTGTTACATTCACTATTGGGAGTGTCCAACATAAACCGGGGGGGGGGGGGTCACCTGTTGTCAACTTTAACATTAGCATCAATTTAAGATGAAACGTGGGTTTCAGAATTTATCGTAATACTAGCAATTGAACAGCATTACGACTGTGGCACCTTATTTGCACAGTGATGAAAATACACGTGTACATGCAAGGATACTCTGAATAAAGGGGTCTCCGATATGTATTGTACCTTATTTGTACAGTGATGAGCCGGTTACATATACGCACATTTTTCAAAACTATTTACACAGAAATAGTGTGCGTAACCGTTTCATCAAAATACCTTTCGCCGTTGTTATGTATAGTGCCATCACTATAACGTATTAGATATTTAGGAACATTCGTAAGGAGTTCAGAAGACACACACATTAGGCCGTTTTGGTGTCTTCAGGATTGGACTGACGCAACCTTGAAATGGAAGCTGGTTACCTGTAAACATCATCAAAAACAAATCATGTCATTTGCATTTGAAAATATTCCCTACAGGAATAATAAATTCCTGTTTAAAGCTATCCATATGCGTAAAGCAGTTAGGGGACCGTAGCGGACTGTAAATTGAGAAGCAGATTTTCATTAGCTCTCCGGGAACGATGTGCTATTCCGCGAAGTCCATCTTTTGTGTTAAGCTAGTTTGGATTAGTTATTATTGTACAATGTAAAGGCAATGTAAATAAATGCTACTACCACAGCAATAGAAAAACGTTTTTCGTTTATTGAATTTACTTATTTAAATGATAGAGGACTTTTTCCGTGTTTACAGAGCCTCATCTAAACACGACCGGAGTAGAGAAAATTTGACACCGTAATGCAAACCCGAACACCCAACGTAACCTTTGAGAATTCTCCCAACCAGCCGACTGTTTAGATGACGCTGTGTAAACACGGGAAAAAAAGTATTCTGTCACTTTTATAGAATATTTCTCTTCACAACCGTCTTTACATACTCTCATTTAACCACGCCTATACCTATCGACCAATGAGAGGGCACATCCATGCACTATCTTTAAAAATATAAATATCCCATAACCAAAGCAAGGGAAAAGTTCAGCGAGGGCAACTGAAGTAGTTTAACTCAATACTAGTGTGCATGTAACTGTTATTATTGCACCTAATGCATATACAGATTGATTGAGTCAGTTATAACCTCCACTAAACACATTACAACATTTACACATCCACCGGCTCTTACGGATAGAATAAGGTCAATTTCGTGCTTAAGTTTGTGGAACTGGTTAGAATATGAAAAGAAAAGCGAGACTGTAACGATAAATCTGCCTGCGTTTGTGTAAAGGAGAATCAGAAGGATCGTGACTAAAACACCACACGAGTACATACGAGTAACATACGAGTACATACGAGTAACATACGAGTACATACGAGTAACATACGAGTACATACCAGTAAGATACGACTACATACCAGTAACATACGAGTAACATACGACTACATACAAACACATACGGTAATACACGGGTTATATACTAATACATTGGTTACAAACGAATACCTACGAGCAACATACGATGGCAGGAGGGTAATAAACATGAAATGTACCATTTTTCTCTTTACATTTCATCTTATATTAATTACACGAGCGCAGGTCATGTCTTGCACACACACGCGAGCGCGCGCAAGTGCCACACACGCGCGCGTACCACACACGTGACTGTTCCACATACATACGTTTTCCCTACGCGCTCCATTCGCGCGCCACACACGCACAAACAAACCTGAGCGCTGATGTAATATGATGCGACGTTGCGCGTCAAATATACACAGATTACGATGATAGTACCCAAGATTTAGCCCGTGCAAATGTCTCATAGAATTATTTTCCTCGAGGTGATAACTTGGTAAAAACTTCGGGGTGTGTGTGTGTGGCGTGCTGTTACGGGGCGGGGGGGGGGGGTATCTTTTCATCCAATGAAATGAACCCTTCTCCCTTTCCTCAAGTAAGGGTTAAAACAATCTAACTTTCTTTCAAATTTGCAAATTTTGGTTATTCACTTAACATACTGTACATTAAAAATCCATATGTATTTTAATCCAGATTTATTGGTTATGTACAATAACATACCTTTCCATAGTGCAAATCAGAAAACAGTTAAATAAAGCCTGGAAACAACAACATTACTTTGAAATTAATTTTCCACTTCTCAAAGCATCAATGTGTATTGATAATTGAACAACAACCTATAAATTCGTTAGGCGGGTAACTGAAACCAGACGTACTGGAGATCTGCAACAAAACATAACGCTATGAAAACCTGTCTCGTGATTTAAAAAAGAAAAACTTATCAACTTTATTGACTATACAATAACAAAATCATGATGTAAATTAAGATGGTACATTTCATGTTTATGACCCTCCTGCCATCGTTTGTTGCTCCTATGCATTCGTATGTAACCAGCGTATTCATATATAACCTTTATATTACCGTATTTGTCTGTATGTGCTCGTATGTTACTCGTATGTACTGTAGTCTTATGTTACTCGTACGTACTCGTATGAACTACTATGTACTCGTATGTACTCGTATATTACTCGTTTGTACTCATATGTTACTCATATGTATTCGTGTGCTGTTTTAGTCACGATCCATCAGAAGAATTATCTGTCTGGTTGGATATGCGTGTAAAATTTGAACTTTGAATATAGGCACACATAATTTTGTCAAGACGATGTACATGTATGGTTATTTGTACATCTTGAGCGACGAACGGATGCCTTGCCGAAACAGATTTGTAGCGCTTGTTCTACTGGTCCTCTGGTTAACGTATAATTGCTATCCTGATTATTCTACAATAAAATATAGTCTCAAATTTCAACAGGTTAGATAGTTAGGATATTTTTTTTCAAAGCATATAAATTGCGACTGAATAACTGACTTTTTCAAATGGTACTATTGAAATACAATCGGCAACCAGTGTTGATTTTTTCTCAATGTCAGTCTTTGTTGGGGTCATCTACGTTCTAGGTGATTAAAGGTGCATTTTATCACGTTCCCTTTACTAGGACATTTGTTAATCCTTTTCAATGTTTAAAAGCCTTGGAGTGGTATAATGGTGACCCAAAAAAAGTAAAAACAGAAGAGATAAAATTAGACCACGCCAAAGCCCAATAGAAAATAAAAATACAGAAAAATATACGATGCGATGCAAAGAAGAATTTTGGTGATATAAAGGAAGGAATATATTTCCCAGCTCCTCTCCCGACCATCCTTTAAAAAATAGACTCGTACTACAAACAAGAGTCGTCCTGCTTCTGTCGCACCATAAAAAAATATTTTAAAGCTGGAGGTTCATGTTTCTCTTGTAAACTGACGCAAACGTGTACAAGCGAACGTTTTGAAAAGAGTTCAACAGATTAAATGGTTTGTGCTTGAGAATGGACAAGAGATCTTTCGCTGATGTCGTGTCTGGAAGTGGCAAGATGAGTAATAAAGATGCGTGCAAGTAATAAAGCCCAGGAGTTTCGAATTTCTTAGTTGGAAGTACCCCAAATCAGGACTGACCTCAATTCATCTAGTTATTGTAGGCTCGTTTCTTCTGGATTTCTTCTCTCAGCGACTGACGTCCATTACAGCCTGGACTGTTTTGACTGGAGTCTGCATCGTTTACGAATTCATTAGCATAATCGATTACCGAAAGGTATTCTCAAAGTTCTTTGGGTGTGTGAGTGATACATGTAGGTGGTGTCTTGAAAACAGCGTATTGAAAATTTGAAGAGATTGTGTCTTTAACCCACAAAACAAAACACAGCTACTACTCAGAAGCATCTGGTGCCTTGATTTAAAACAAACCACTTGTAACAGTAAACCAAAAAAACAGAAAAACCGTCTAAAAACAGTCCAACAGTCCAATGGGTCAAGAGTCTACCAGTCTGGTCCATAAATTATCCTTAGCCAGGTCAAAGCTTTGAGATTATACAAGTTTTCCCGGATCAGTCAACTGAACTGACATTACAGAGTGTGTGTGGGCAAGTCAATAATGTTTCTGTTTCATATCAAATATATCTTTAAAATACTCGACGCCTTTAATGGATGCCTCCACGCGATCAGTCAAAGGATGCAGACGTTGGTGCATGTCCACTAAACAATAGAACTGAAGGTCAACAAAGAATATCACATGACGGAACATGTGTGACGAACAAACTATCTCTTCTCTAGTTGGAATAAAATTACTGTCTCACATAGGAGAAAAGAAATACCAATCGCTTAGTTTCTTATCATTAGAAGATGAATAAGGGGCATTCCACAGAGGAAAACCTTTATTCCGAGCCGGAATCAAAAAAAAAAAAAGAAAGAAAAAAGTGCCAGACGCCGCAAAGTGTTCTCTCCTGCCCCTGGTTATCATTCATCAATGGGGCCTTATTAGGTAGGGGTTTTCAGGATACTGGATATTTGGGTAAAAAATTGACAGGAATCACGAAATTTAGGGGAAACATTAATGGGGGAGAGCATGTTTAGATCAGATAAAACGGGACATTAATTGAGTAGGAAATCGTTAAGCTGCAATTAACAGGATACAAGATAATTAGGCCAAAAATTAATAGGACAACAAATAAAATGGGGATAGAATTCCAATAAAAATCCTCTTACTTGTTTTGTTGTTCAGCATTATACTTGTGTCTTTCGCTGTTGCGAAAGGCAACAGACTGACAAGCAGTGCGCAGGAAGTAATGGTAAGCGGCGTTATATTGAAACTCCTATATTTCTAATTGCCGTTCCACTTTTGCATCATACAAGGAGATGTTAAGATGATTACTGAAGAACCATTTACAGTACGGTTCATGTTGACTTGTTCCTGAAAGAGAAGACCTATTTGACAAGGCCAAAATATGATTTAGGGACAATCGTGGTATTCACCCGGTCCTAGTAAGTTCTGCACTTCCAGTCCCTGCTAAAGAAATTAAACCTAAAGGTTGCGAGGCCCTGAAAGTGACGAAAAAGTCCACTCGTTTCAATGAAAAACAAAAAAAAATACTTTCAAGAAAAATTTTCTTAGGTCAGGAGACGGCCATAAAGTCGAAGCTGTTAGTCTATCACAAAAGATGAGGTACGCAAAAGATGAGGACAGAATTAGGCGGTTCACCTCAGATGAGTTCCTGACTTCTCGCCACGTTCAATCCTTCTTCTCCAGAATGGCCGTAAAGCTCAGAAACAGACAGGAGGACGTCCTCGAAGATGACACAACAGCCCGCTGAGAATCAAGCTGCAGATATTCTTTACAAGTGTCAGTTAACTCATCCAATTGCTTATGACTCGTTCAACTTGTGTGCCTTAGACGTATCTAAGCCATCTATAATGGTTTTAAAAAGCTAAGCGTCAACATGCTTCGCTTGATATGCGAGTATTTTGATCTAGATGTTTGCAACATCCCACGATCGCGTAAAGCGCCCTACATAGAGTTGAAGACTAGTCTTGTGCAGACATGCAGCTGTGCTCCATCACAGAACTGGACGACGTTGGCGGCTGAGGGGTGTCCCAGGATCATAAAGAACGGTGTCTACTAAATACAAACGTGTTTTCCGCCAGATTAGGAAAACTTGGAAAAAGTAGATCTTAGCTAGGGTATTGGAATCCACAAAGAGAAGTGGAGGTAGCCATTAATTTTTCCGAGATAGTTAGCCTTCAATCTCGAAGAAAACTGCTGACGTTAACATTTTTCAGAAAAAAAGGAAAAGATATTTCTTCACAGATTTTCCTAGAGTTCGCCTTTACATGCACAAATCTAAACACATTAATAACAACATAAACAACTCTTGGTATTTTTTTAAATAGCAAAATCGTCGCAACAGCGCTTTTAGCGTCCCTGGACAGCTCTCTTCTGGTTTGGCCAAAATACAGTCTACATAGCTTTTCCTCACAGCCAAAACTATTCACGTGTTGAATAGGCTTGCCACTTCCATTTCATAACATAAAATGTAGCGGTAATCACACGTTTTCAAAAGTTAAATGAGTTGTTTCACCCTTTCGAAAACTTTGTCGGTTGCCTGTTACATTTTTTTCTGTTACCTCTCTAGGAAGACAAACATTAACGTCTCTCGCACATGTTTAGCGCGCGCATACGCCATCTGCAGTTGGATATGATTTCTTTGACGGGTACGTTAACAGCTAGTTTTTCAGCTGAGAGCCCTTAACAGTTAGTGCTTAGCGATATGCTGCTTTCCTGGTAATCCTGGTTTTAGTACAGGTTCGTAATTTTACTGCGATATTTGTTTCGGCACGCTTGGTAACGTAGTTGATTATTTAAAACCAAGCGCGCGCCTGGCGTTTAAATCATGCCTTACATACATGCACAGACCGTGTGCCACAAAAAAAGGAGGCACCTTCCTTAACTGCCCTTCAGTAATTTTCTGAGCATTTCCTTTTCTGATGCAAAAGTGAAACGGCTTAGAAAATATAAAGAGTTTCAATAAAACGCCGCTTTCCATTACTTCCTGCGCGTTCTTTGTCAGTCTGTTGCCGCCTTTCGAAAAATTTGATGGCATTTCGGACAGCGAAAGACACAGTGTCCCGTTTTATCTGATCTGAACATTCTCTCCCCCATTAATTTTTCCCCTAAATTTCGTGTTTCCTGTCAATTTTTTACCCAAATATCCAGTATCCTGAAAACCCGTAATAAGGCCGCATTGATGAACTGGTACACCTGATCAAGAGCCTGATACTGTATATCGTTTTTTTTTTTTTCTCTCTCTCTTTTTAATACAATGCACGCCACCCCCACTCCACCCCACCTCGCCCCCCCCCCCCGCCCCTCACCCTACAAAACATAACCTACAAAGTGACTTAAATTTCCAAGCATAAGTTCATGTTCAAATCATTCCAGGAAAGCCAGTTACTTGTTTAGCCGCTGAAATGCGTAAAATAGCTTTGAAGCCGATTATTACATTTTCACTTCCTACCCACCTTACTCCTACCCATTGGAATGTGCACTTCTTATGTGTAACGCAATCTGTGGAATAATGGCGAGTGCACAACAGATTGAAACAGAACTGAGCTTAAACGAGTTCTTGATGAGAATCCTCGACTAAAAGGAAGATTTTAAAGGCTGCCAACAGACTTTTGGGTCAGTTAGGATCTCAGCAAATAGTTAAACTTCTTGTAAACGGCGGCTTATGAGACGAAAGACAAATAATATTGATAGATGTTATGACGCGGGCTTCGGAGAGTTGAAATCTGCTTTACCGTTGCGATGTCTCAGAGTGATTTCGTACACTAATCATTGAAAATGCGATTGAAAGCTACTGATAATATAATATGAGGTATCGTGGAACACACAGTTGTCGACATGTCGCGACGTAAGTTAAAAATGTGCCTTAAAATAGCCGATGAAAGCCCTCTCAGAGGGGCAAAACCAAGATGGTCGCCCCAACGCTAAAATACCGATCGAATTGAAATAAAAGTTATATTTTTGTGAATCCCTTATCTAGAACATTCATCTGAGAAAGTTTAAGGATTTGATTTTTTCTCGTCCAAATGACCATAGTCGATAATTACAGGGGGTGGCTTTTAAATGCTGGAAACTGTTTTGAGCCACCTTAAATAGTGTAAAATAACTCATGATACGAAACGAAGGATTAACTAACTGTATGACATTGCTTGCTCTAGCTCTCATAGGCTCAATTGCCAGCCGCTGTTCGGGAAAGGAGCCCGCGCTCCTCCCTCGAAGGCATGAGGAGGGACGTAGACCAGACACGAGAGAGCGGCGGAAAGCGAGCCTATAGCTCTCACAACGCGGAAAAAGTTAGAGCGTATTAGAATTGATCAACATACTATACAGAATGACACACAGGTCATCCATGAAAAGCCATATAGCGCCTTGCTTGCTGCAATCGTAGACACATTTAGCCCTTCATTTATTATCATTTTTTAAATATTATTTCAATGAATTTTATATCTTCTTGATTGTGAGCAGTCAGACGACGGTGATGACTTGAGAAGTTGACGGCCGATCTATCAACTTTTAATAAAATTAATTTGGAATGATAAGCAAGGCAATACAGCTACCAGTTCCTATTAGACAGATGTTCAGCCCTTAGGCATGATCGAGAAATACATTTTGTTGCTTTCAATCTCTTAGTCGTCTACGTGTACTATGTTAACAATGACAATTACTGGCGGTTTGCGCATTGTTAAAGTCAGACGGGGAGTATTAAATTCAGTGATTTGCATCTTTTCACGGGATCCTTACCCCCTGGTCTGAAGATTGACTCTTGATCTGCCCAGTATATTTAACTTACGCGAAAACATTCATTTTAATTTAGTTTTTGGGATTAAATTGAACCATCTGCTTAGAACCTTTAGAAGTTATTTATTGAGAAGCCACAAAAAAAGTATTATCTCCTTAATTTACAAACCTTATGCAATTACATTGGAAAGGATCCCTATTGTTGCTGCATCCGCGTTCGAAACAGTTCTTCATCATTTGACTGACCCATCGTGAATTTCTAACAATTAAACCATTATTATAGGGGGGAAACACCCGAAGTAGTCCGAAGTGGAAATTGTAGCGGAATTATTGTAGCGGAAACACCCGAGGTAGCAAGGAATCGCAGACGAGAATGCTTCCAGTGTACTTAGGATCTGCAACTTAAAAATATTTTTTTTGTATTAAAAATCTTACTGGGTACGTTTATCATTCTTTAGACTCTAAATGATAAAGGTGAACAGAATTATTACACTCAACATACAGTTGAAAGCTCCGCTTGCAGCCTTGTGCAGACAACTTGTCCACACATGTAAGTTATGTGGCTCCAAACAAGAGGGAATACGGCCGAACAATGTAGCAGAAAGTAACGTGATATTAGGTTTGCAATTAACAAAACTTCATTTTGAGAGAACGGCTGTTTTTGTTGTTGTTGTGAGAGTCCCGTAGCCAGTGAATGCATGAGGGACATGGGAAGGGTTACTCCACAATAGTACACAGTAGATGGGATCGTTCCATTGATATTAAGGCCAATTAACATTACGCATTTGCAAAGAAAGGCCGTTTTACAAAAATTTCGTCTTCAATGGTATTCGGGCTCTGACGCACCGATGTTTCGCTGCGGTAGCATGCTTTTTAGTCTTGTTATAGAACTACAAACTCTTTAACTTATTTCCATCAATCTGCATCTGTCCATTGTTAGTTGTTCGTCTCTCTGTAGAAATGTCGTAGCTTCATTTGTACTATTTGTTTTAATTACCTATTCGTGTGTCATGCTTCTAGCATCATGGCACACAAAGCTTACTAATCAGGGGACACACACCAGATGGAATTGGAATTTGAAGTATTGCGGTCCTCGGTATTAGGGGGTTTTGGGTACGGAAGTTTTTGGCAAAAAAAATAAACAGTTTACAAACAAGAGACGATGATCATCCTCTCCTAATACAAGATATTGGTTAAATTAATGAGACACAGGAAATCTAACAAAACATCATTAACGCGGGATATGGGACACCAACCAGGGCCTCTTTAGTGTGTCCGGGCGCTCTCCCTGTTTATTTATATATATGGTCTTTCTCCAGGATGTTTACTCCTACCGTTGTTTAATTCCTTAGTCAGACATTTGTGACTTTTAACCGAACTCCCGACTTCTTTGTAAGCCAAGCAATTTTGACCACCTGATTATTGTCTCATTACAGACTAAACAGCTTTGAAACCAAACGGGTTGAGAAACCCACAAACCGTAAATACTGGTATAGACTAGTACGAGTAGTTCCACTTTCGCTCAGTCCGTCGTGCGTGACGCGAAAGACAACTGCGAGAAAAAAAAAAATGGCCGCGCGAAATCCTGGAGGCGAGAAGCGCGGTAAAGATTTCGCGCGGCCAATTTTTCCCTGCGGTTTATTTACGGTCTCGTTCGACGGACTCCTCAGAAGAGGAACTACTCGTAGTCTATAACGGGTGATGTTTGATTCATTGTGGATCCTCTATTTGATTAGCCGTCGTAAACCTAACAAATGGACCTTTTTTATTTCGAGGAGTTTCGTCTTAATGTCTTCCAGCCGTGACCACTCTTGCTTTCTTTCGGTTTGTTACTTCTTTCCGATGTTTTTCAACGATCCAATTTATTTTGAGTGACAAAAGATTACTCCTTACTTAATTTCCGGTAAGTCCTGAAATTCAGCGACAATAATCCCAACATTCCCTAAGTGAACTAAAGCAGCTTTGAATATAAATTCTCCTTCTGGGTAGCGCTTCTGACAGGTTTATTGGCGCTGGTAAATCCTTTATGAGCTCTTATTATACGAGAGATAGATGATTAAACCTTCAATATTTGACCGCCTCTTACCACATTACAGACCTAATTAAAACAGCTTTTAGCTTTTGTTTTGTTTTGTTTTTCAATTCCTGCAGTACCCTTCGAAGGCAGCACATACGCACTTCAGTAGCACGATCATTTCACTCTTCAGTAACGATATGTGACCATCGGAAAGCTCTTACTTCCTTTAATTTAGTTACTGCACATAAGTTAACTGATGCCAGATTAAAATGGCTTTAAAGCCGCACGTTACAAGCCCACACAACCTCTACAGTTCCTTTTTTCCTTTTTTTCCTCACGATGTTTATTAAACAGTTCAGAATTCCACTTTAGACTGAATTGAACGGCCTTAAAGCCGTTTATTTATACCCTTCCGTGCTATACGCCTAAAGGCGGCTTTCGATCGTGATGCTAAGTCCTTTATCAACCGCTAATCTGGTCACTGAAACGTCAGTGGCATATTTCTTAAAATTTCTGTAGTACTATGTCTTTGTCACGATAAACCTTTTTTAAGTTCACGAGTGGCCATTGATATATCGACTAACCTCTGATTTATACCTTTCTTCTTCCGAGAAGTACATTGCTTTACATCACTAGCCCTTTATGTTTCTATTTAACACTTACTATGCTTTATTTGGCCTTAAAATATCAGATCTTACACCTTCCATTCTGATACAAGATATGCATTATACATCTACCTTTAATTCCAATTTTTCATATCTGCATGCACATTCACTGGAAAAGTTGAAAATTTCCATGGACATGTCAATTTCAATTTACAGAATGTAAATCGTGATTTACATTCTTTGCAAATTACAATTTACATGTTGGGGTTTTGTAAAATAAAATTGCAGGAAATTAAAAGTTTTTAGTACAGCATCTAAATGTTCTGAAAGTAGTTATTTACGTTGTCTTTGTCGACAATGATTATTTGAAGAACATGTGAAAACCTGTAAAGTATTGTACGCAATTTTACAGTATCTCCCGTTGTAAAAAACATGTAAGTTGCTTTACTTAACCATGTGAGAAACGTGTAAATAATTCAACCGAATGCTGTAAAAAGTCTGGAAATGTTATGTTTGTAACTCTGTAAAAACCATGTAAATGAAAAAAGGGGGCCTGTAAGAAACATGTAAAAACAATGTAAATGAGAAAAGGGGGCCTGTAAGAAACACGTAAAAACCATATAAATGAAAAAAGGGAGCCTGTAAGAAATATGTCAAAACCATGTTAATGAAAACAGAGGCTTGTAAGAAACACGTAAAAACCATGTAAATGAAAAAGAAGGAGCCTGTAATAAATATGTCAAAACCATGTTAATGAAAACAGAGGCTTGCAAGAAACAAGTAAAAACCATGTAAATGAAAAAAGGGAGCCTGTAAGAAATATGTAAAAACCATGTAAATGGAAAACCTAGAAGTTGTACGGGTGAGGTAGGCGGGGTGGGGGGGGGGGTGGGGAGGGCTGTTAAACAGCTGTTAAAAACATGTAAATTAAGGAGGGGGCCCTTGCAATGGATGTGAAAACAATCTAAATAAGATAATGGGGGCTTTTCGGAAAACTGTAAAGACCATGTTAATGTAAAATGGAGACTCTTAAAAAACATCTAAATTTAAGAGAAGGCCTGCTTGAAGACTACAAAAACCATGTAATGAAAAAGTGAGGTTATTTAAGAGAACTCTCGTGTAACGGTTCAACCAACGAAGACTGTTCAAACATGTAAATTTCAAGTCATTGACGAAATGGGACTTTCACAGCAAGAAATCGAAAATTTATTCCACTTAACGTAAAGTTGCCGGTAAAGTTTGTGAGGGCTTTACTTTAGACCCCAGTTATATGGTGTGGAGTACCCAAGACAGCTCTCTCTCTCTCCTTTACATTTCCCAAAAATTTATCATGGCGTGTTTCGCTGCCTTTGAGCGAAACAAACTTCACCAGTTTTTAAAGATTGTTTCCTTTTCACCTAAGCGCTCGATTTACGCTTTTTTGAGTTTTTCTTTAGTCTTTGCCTCGTTTTTTCGCTGATTTTAGGTTTTGTTGGCTGTTCCTACATTCCAAAAGGAACGTTCCTCAAGTATCGACTGTTCTTCGTTTTTGTGTTCCTATTGACTATAAGAGGACCAGATTTTTTGCATGGTAGGAACAAAAGTTCACTCTAGTGTAAAAGAGGAACATTTCGTTCCGAGTTCCCAACTGTAAATGGAACATATTGTTCTCAAACTGATAAATTAAGACTGTTATGTTCCGAGTTCCTTTCTGTGCATGGAACACATTGTTCCGAAATTGATAAACTAGGACTGTTTTGTTCCGAGGTCCCGTCTGTAAATGGAACACATTATTCCCAAATTAGTCATTTAGGACTGTTTTGTTCCGAGTTGCTATCTGTTGATGGAACACATTATTCTTAAGTTGGTCATTTAGGACTGTTTTGTTCCGAGTTCCTATCTGTAAATGGAACACATTGTTCCCAAATTGGTAAATTAGGACTGTTTTGTTCCGAATTCTCATCTGCCAATGGAACATACCGTTCCCAAATTGATATTTTTGTTCCGAATTCCCATCTGTGAATGGAACAGTTCGTTCCCAAATTGGCCACTTATTACGAAATATAGGACTGTTTTGTTCCGAGCTCCTATCTGTAAATGGAACATATTGTTCCCAAATTGATAATTTAGGACCTTTTCTTCCGAGTTCCTCTCTGTGAATGGAACATATTGTTCCCAAATTGGTCATTTGGGACCAGATTTCGGACCATTTCTCTGCGCATTCCTATTTTGTTCCCAAATGGAGGTGTACTTTGTAAGGCAAACAATAGGGCGCGCTCAGACCTGCTTGGGCAAGTTTGGTTGCATGTCACTGTCATGAATTTTGCACAATAGTAATGAGGGCGGGCAAGTAAGGGCATGACTTGGCAAATACAAACATATATGCAGTTCCTTTGCTTGTCATCGGCTCCTTGGTTATGGGTCAGATTTAAAGGAGATCGTGTTAGCCAAATGCTCTTCAAAAGGCAAAATGAGCAAGAGGTGCAAGGTCAATTGATCGGATATCGATGGAGCATCACCCAGACCAAAACGACTTCACTTGGAAAAGGATGAAACCGACAGCTTGTATCACTGCCCAATACAAGAGTGTGACCATGGTGGATTTCAAAGTCAAAGAGGGTGCAGAAAACATGTTAATACCAAGCACAGTTGGTTCCTTTATTTCGATGAAAAGCCCAATTCGAAAGAAATCACAGATTCGCTAAAGGTAGCAAGAAATGTTCCAATGGTGAACACAATTCAAGATCAAACAAGTGAGACTACAAAACATGCCGGAAAGTTACTTCCCCCATTTTCATTGTCGTGTGACATTGGCGAAGTATTCACGAGATGATTGACTGGAAGTGGTGGCGGTTGCAAGAAAGATCGCGCAGCTCAACAAATAGTGACAAGATGCTTTAAGTTTCTTAGATTTTGTTGTGAAGACGAGGAAGAGTTGACTTTTAGCGTGGTGGACTTTAGTTTGTGTTCTCCAAATTTATTGTTCAAGTTTATCGACTACTTACAAGACGAATGCAAGCTTGGACATGGTGGACGTTTAGGCTACACAGATGCCATTTCTGAAATGATCGACTTCAGAAAGCTTCATGGCGCATCAGAGGCAGTCTTTCGAAAGTTCTCTGCAACAGAGCTGTACCTCAAAAGAGGGCGAAAGACGGTTGCTAAGATGATGAGATTGCAGTGAACACAAGATTTAGACATCGAAACACTAGAAGCGAGAGGCCATTGGGCAACAATGGAGGAGTTGTTGGAGGTGGTGAAATTCCATCTGCCGCGCTACGAGAATACCGTGAAGATTTGCAAATCGAGTCCAACTCAAGTTAACCCTTCAGACTTGTCATTTGCCACGAAATTCGTTGCCATGTATCTGTTCATCAAAGTGAAGGGGTCGCGTCCCATGACTTATCAATATTTGACGGTGGACATGATTGCTACAGCTAAGGAAAAGGGTGGATTCATTGATCAGAAAACGTTCAAGACTGCTGGAAAGTATGGATTTGATTCTTTGATTCTGACCGATGCAAACATGCAAGTTCTCAATGGCTACATCTCGAACGTCAGACCTTTGCTAAAACCCCAGTGCGATTTCGTTCTCGTCAACAGAAATGGAGGCCAACATGGTAAATTGGGGGAGATCATGAGCAAACTGGTGTTTGATGCAATTGGAAGGTACATCCATCCCACGCGTTATCGCCAAATTGTTGAAACGCAGAGCCTCAATGAGCTCACTAGCGAGGAGCAGAGGATTTTGTCGGAAGACCAAAAACACAGCTCTGCTGTTGCCAAAGTTCACTATCAAAAGCAACGATCCCGTGAAGTTGCTTTGAAGGGTCACGAGTGCCTACAAAAACTTCAAGGTGCCAAGGGTTCAGAGGTGGACGAGGACGTCCACGCAAGACTCGGAGATTCAACTTCCGACGCCGAGCCTTCAGTTGGAAGAGTGCAAAATATCAACTCCTCCCCCAATAAGGACGCCCTGCCTAAAAGAATCTTGCGCTCTCAGAGGAACATTCGTCGTGTTTTGAAATTCACAAAAGAAGAGGACGATTTTCTAAAGGAAGGGATAACTAAGCACGGGTTTGGACAGTGGACTGCTATTTTGAGAGATGACGATTTCCAATTTCAAGACGGAAGAACAGCGGACTCTCTAAAGAAAAGGGCTGGAATGAAAATGCCACTCGGTTAGCAATTCAACTAGCAAAAAACAACAAATGCACACCAACTAAAATGCAGAGGAAACTGGACCATTTAATTATCGCAATTCAACAAACAGCTAGCCTGTTAACACATCTACGGAACGCGTTTTATAAATGATCAAACTGTAATAAACTCTAATTTCTTGGACACAAAAGTCTATTCTTGTAACGAGTTATCGTAGGTACATGTAGCGTTCTGAGTGCCTAATTCTATCCTATCTATTATCAATTCTAATTCTATCCTAATTATCAAACTACTGAAAAAGACCACCCTACGGCCTATCCTACGAGGAAAAAAAAAAACCGCATTTACTTTTGACTAGTAAAGTATCGAGTTAGAACGTTCTGGGATTTTTTGACTGCTCGTTGACTGCTGGACTGCCTCTTTCGCTTCTTTTTGTTAGAAGTACTAGCTCGAAGTAGTTCAGCAGAGACTGCACAGTCGTCGAAGCTTGAATCAGGCACAGACGCACCACTTGTGCTCGGAAGAGGGGTGATGAAAATACTCTGTACCTCGTCAGTCTCATCCACTCCATTACACTGCTGCCTGATGAAAATACTCCGCTCCTCATCCGTCTCATGTACATGTTGCTGTACTCCCTCGGTTTCTGAACTGAGGACAGGCAACACAGGGAGCCTTTCAGCAACGCTTGTGACTAGGTGGTGCTGCTCTTTTCTCAGCAGTCCAAGAGCGGTGCACACCTTGATTCGTTCTTGGACAGCCTCGGCAGTGTTGAAAGTGCCCAAGGACTCGTGATGCATTTTTAACTTGTCGCACAGGACCTTCATCCAATCTTTGACGTTCAAGCGAACCGTGGGATCGCTACTGCGTTGATATTCGTCGCAGCAGTTCTTTAGCTCGACCTCAGTGGCTCTTATCCAGGTGCCTTCGAACGCTCGACGGGCTTTCTCGCGTCTTTCTTGCTCTTGGTGCGCTTCTTGTTCGTCCCACTGCTCCTGCAGTTGTCTTTGAATTTGACTTGGCATCGCTGCGTCGGGGTCTTCTGGCAACAGTTCGGCAATCTCGCTGCTGACACCCCTCTCTCTCAGGAAAGATCTTCTTGCTTCATGTAGTTCATGTTTCCGCCGACTCTCTTCTTTCTTCTCTCGGATGCGCGTGTGCAAGATGCTGGCAATTTGTCTATGTCTCAGGGAGCCTGTGGAAGATAGCCCAAGTGCTCTCCTCAAGTTACGAATGCGCTGGTCGTCATCCGAGTCGACTTTATCGTCACTGGCAGCATCAGCTGTTGTGGCTGGCTCGCCCGTCTCTTCAAGAGCGTCAGTCCAGACGTCTGCGAGGGGCAGCGTTCGTAAAGCGTCCTTCTCCTCGTCTTTAAGAACGCCGTCACCGATTTGCTCTTCTTCCAAGCTGCTGTCGGAGTTTTCTTCTTGGTCTGTCGTCGGACGCGCTTTCGTCGAGGCCCACACAACACAATCCATGGAGTGCTTTCTGAGCCACTCTGCAGCTTTCTTCCTTGGGTTAGGCAGACTCTTGAAGACATAGTTCCTTAGCCTACGGTCCATTGCTGGTTGATCTTCTGGTCCGAATTCAAGTTTCTGTTGCGCTGTTAAAAGCATCGGGCAACGGTTAATGAATGACTTAGCTGTTTGATACTTGATGTCACAGGCCGTGTAACCTCCCTGCGTTAGGATTTTCCAGTCATCTATATCTAGTGTGGAAGGATTCGCTTCGTCCACGAAGATTACTTCATTGAAGTGATTGATCATGGCCTTATTGAAGACGCGCTGTTTAGTGATAGTCGCTATGTTGCCACGATGTACCAGGCCTAGAATTGGTTGAAATAAACTCGTCTTTCCACTATTAGCAGCGCCAATTAGGCAAGGAACTTTGTCTTTGTGTCTCTTTTGATTGTGATTCAAGAGCCTCTAGAAATCTTCGCAAAACTCTTCAATTTCAGCTTCTGTGAGGCTGTTTTCCAAAATTTCTTTGAAATACTTCGGTTCTGGCTCTCTTGTTGGATCGTACGGGGAAAACGCTCGCGGTGTAACATGACCAATGTCCTTGTCCGCGATCACATTCTCCAGGAAGCGACGCTCCTTGATTGACCAGCACTTGCCATCGTTAACCTCAATCAAATTATAATCTACGCAAAGTGGTCGAATGACCACGCAGTGCGGGTTGGCTAGGATATCGATGACTTTCTTCATGTCCTTTAGAAGTCGCGCCTTGAAGGATTCGTTAGCCGCCAAACTATTAACGAACGCCTCCACCTCGCACTTGTAGGAATAGGTGTACTTTGCCTTGTCGCATTTCTTGTACACTTTTCCGCCGTACAAAGCGTAGCCCAGCCTCTTCATGGCGATACCGATGTCATTGACAAGCACTGTGAGTTTATCGGACAATCTTGCCTGTTCGTAGACGATTTCATTCTCTCTTGGAACAGCCGGGCCGTCTAATTGGAAGCCGAACTGGTCGATGACTAGTGTTACATCTTGAAGTTTCCTCAAAGCCCACGAAAGACTGGAATAAAACGAGGGATCGACGAGACAAATTCGGACTACGTTTTCCGTACCGCATTCGTCGAGATCCACTGAATCAGCGTCCCCCACGAAACTTTCAAATTCATCCCGAAAGCAATACTGGTAAGACGAATTCACCAAATCCTCCATAAACGGGTTCTTGTGGTCTTTAAGGACTTTAAACAGCTCTTTCATCGCTCCGGTTTCTTTACCCTCGTGACAGGGGACCTAAGATTGAGAAATACTTAAGAGGTTGATTCCGGTTCTTTCATAATAACCAGCATTCGCCTGGTCAACAAGTGATCAGTGATTTTCAGTACCGAGGAAATTCATCGTTAGTGTACTTTGAAATTCCAGGCTAAATAAAAGTCGTTGAATCTAACCGTTGGAATTATCTAGGGCACTTATACGTTTGATGTAAAGCCTGACTTTCGCTATTTTTTATTTATTATTATTATTTTTTTTTTTTCATGCCTTGTAATAAGCCGGTAAAAGAGTTGTTACACTTTATCACTGATTAGTGTTACTTATGTCAATTTTACGATTGGAATAAAGTTGTTACCTGAGTTGCGAAGACATCCACGCTGCACCCAAGGAGGGCACGGTGGATAACAAGAGGACTACACGGCGCAACATTTGGCGTGGTCAGAGCGATCCAGTAACTCACACATGGGCACAACTTCTGATTTATGATTGTGGAGTGACTTGCAACCCATTCTTGGCTTGTTGAATTTCCCAATTGACTCGAATCTGGAAATTCGTCGGCATCATCGCTCCCCTCTTCCTCGACATGTGCTTTTTTC
This sequence comes from Orbicella franksi, assembly GCF_964199315.1. Classification (NCBI taxonomy): domain Eukaryota; kingdom Metazoa; phylum Cnidaria; class Anthozoa; order Scleractinia; family Merulinidae; genus Orbicella; species Orbicella franksi. The sequence goes on along the minus strand of NC_138148.1, from coordinate 16,195,732 downwards.
CTGCTTTGTTCTTTCTTTAGACTTTGCGTGCTAATGGCGCTGAAAAAGAATGCGACATTCTTTATGCCTGCAAAACAGACGAAACAAGATATTATTCACTGAATCTGCATTAATTTATTCCGCCAAAACAACGACAGAAAAGCTCGACATTTCAAACAACACACATATAAACAAACCTTGCAGAGCTTTATCACAGGCATCTCTAGTTCGACACACGCCATTCCACGCATTTTCAAAACCTTCCTCCTGAACTTTGCAAGCACATTTTGCACTGATAATACTACATTTTCCCAGAACTACCGGGCTCAAGTAGCACAACGCAGCGCTTTTTATCGTCCTGCTGTTTAGTTGACGGCATGGATAACGAGCCGTCTGCATCTTGAACGACGATGTAAGCCTTGAAACGTGTTTCGCTTTTATAGAGAGAAGACTTGTGAATTTCCCGGGGATAATTATACCACACAAATGCAATCAACAGAAGACGTAATTATTTGTTTTAAACGGCCAATTGTGACACGCTATCAGTTCGCAGATGCTTTCCAGTGAGTTTTCTAGACGACTTTTCTCGCCACGTAATTTTCATGTCGATGCCATTTTTTGTCGCACTGGTCAGCAATCAACAGTTATTTTACACCAAACAATAAACTCGATTAACAAGCCACAGTGACGGTAAATTCGTGTGAGAGGAATTTAGGAAATGATGTCTACTCATGGTCCCAGTAGGGGCTATCAACAACATCAACCAGAACTAATGAGGCAAGCGAAAAGAGTTGAGAAAATATTGTCTACAGCGGCGTGTTTTCACCGTGTATCACACAATTATTACGACTCATGTTAAAAACACGAACAAGAATAAATAAACTGAGACAGTTCTCATCTTGATGTTGGGGAAGGTAGGAAAGTGACGTATCAGTGTCACTGGCTTTTGAAGA
>NC_138148.1:16107300-16189800 GCF_964199315.1 Orbicella franksi | reverse complement strand
AGAAGACCCGTACCTTGCTCTTCTGTCGTACCGAGCCACTCCTTTGGACCACCAGCTGAAGTCCCGGCAGAACTGCTCACCAACAGAAAATTTAAAACCAGACTACCCTTGTGCCAAAGGGCCCTCCTCAACAGTACTGACCATGAGGCCGTGAAAACCAAGTTTATAACCCGTCAAGAGAAACAAGCTCATTATTACAACCAGAATTCTGGACCACCCAAAAAACCACTTGAAACTGACCAACCTATCCGCATGTACGATCACCACTCACAGACCTGGGAGCCCGGTGTTATTATAAGGCCAGTCAAACAGCCAAGGTCTTATATTATCAGATCGAGCAGTACAGGTGCCACCTATCGAAGAACACGGTCCCAACTGAGACCAGATACAACTGCAGTAAGTGACCCACAACGCCAACGGACGGAAACCCCAGTGTACCAAGGCCAGCAGCCAACCAGCCCCGTCCCAGTTAGCCCCACGCAAACATCACAAAAGGACAGTATGGCAGCTAGACCGGAATCTGACGATACAGCCCCACCGAACAACGCTCTGAGAAAGACCTCAGGCACGGCTGGGGGATATGTGACCAGATCTGGGAGAACTGTGACACCCACACAAAGGCTAGACTTATAAGAATAAGGACATAAAAAAACAGGACTATTAGAATAAGTGCATTGAGGAATGTCCCTTTGACCAGTATTGTAATGTTCTAGGGGTAGAATACGTTCCATTTCCTTGTTGTTGTTGTTGTTGAATTTAAAGGAAGGGAGATGTCATATTACGTCATGCCACGTGCTCCCATCGGGCCTCGGGAGCTCGAGGCGGAACTGGAGCTATCCGCCATATTGTTAGCTCGTGTTGTTATGTTTTCAGCCGTTGCGTTATTAAATAACGAACTTACAAGACAGTATTGTGACAGGTTAGGCGAGAAAAATGGTTTATATGAAGAAAAGTTGACCCGCCTGGCCGGGTTGCCCTATCTGCCGAGGCGAGACAACTCGCCCATCCGAGTTGTCTGGCTCCCCGACGGGTTCGCGATCCTCTTGTGAACGGTTGGTTGAATTTTGCAAGAAATAAGTGTAAAGTTACAGGGTAACTTAGGCTGGGGGGAGGGGGGAGGGTTTTCTCGGGTACTGAGACATATATATATAAATGGGGCCTTTTAAAGGCGCGTAAAATTAAAGTGTAACACCGTCGTAAAGACACGTAAACCTACCGTGAAGCCCCCATTAAGGTGCCTTTTACGTTGAAGCATTTAGCGTGTGCATTTAGTGTGTTCAGGCGTGTGCAATAGTATACTTTAAATTAAAGTTAGATTAGAAGGAATGCACCCAACTAAATCGTTGCATTAGGCGATACTACACTAAGCCGTCTTCTTGTGAACTGTCCGCACACCCAGAACGACAACAAAACTAGAATTGTTACTGCAAATGCAGGCCGTCCAACCTCACGTTTCTAAAAAAGCGAAAAATTAATTCTCGGACACGTACGTAGTATTTATTCATGAAGGTCCATTAAAACGCCACGCGTTGCGTGAGTCCAAGGCGGAAAGAACCCTGGTAACTGAGTTTGAACTGACGCGGTGTTAGGCTGAGCAAAAAACCGTTAAGAATGAACGAATTATCATCGATTTAGAGCGTTAAATATTCCGAAATATGAACATTTTACAAGTAAGATTAATGCAACTAAGTCTGCTCTTATATTTTCACTGTGTTTTTAGGTGATTTCTACCGTTTTGTGATTTCTTTACCATCACTGTTATCGCAGTCCTTTCATAAGAACATAGCAGCCCAAGCTCACAATGCGAGGAATTATTATCTTTTTTTTTTTTTGAAATCTTTATGCGAACGTTCAGCGCGCGAAACGTGACACAGTTACCGCCGACATCTACTGTTACATAACGACCGAGTTTGGTTACCCGAAACGTGACCTTCGCCTTGCAGCATACGGTGGTGTTGTCTTACAACGGTTTGAATTTATAAAGGTTTGTATGGGGAAAAACGGTAATTAACCTGCGATGAACATACTATCATGAAGAGGTAGGAGGGTAGCAATACTCCTAGCCGTTTCACACAACCGACACAAGAGAACTACAACCCAATTGGGCTTTTGAAAAAGCTTTGCTCACTAGTTGCTTAGTTGCTTGCTTGCATACTTGCTTATTAATTGCCTACCTGTCAATAGCTTGCCGGATGGCATCCCTGCTTGCTTGCTTAGTTGCATGCATGCTTATTACTTTCCTACTTGCGTCCTTGCCTTCTTGCTTGCCTGTTTGCTTGCTTGCTTTCTCCCTCCCTCGCTCGCTCGCTCATTTGTTTGCTTGCTTGCTTGCTTGATTGTTTGCTTGCTTGTTCGCTAGTTTCTTCCTTGCTTGTTTGCTTGCCTACTTTCTCGCTCGCTCGCTTACTTGCTTGTTTGCTGCCTTGCTTTCTTGTTTCCTGCTTGCTTGTTTGCTTGCCTACTTTCTCGCTCGCTCGCTTACTTGCTTGTTTGCTGCCTTGCTTTCTTGTTTCCTGCTTCCTTGTTTGCTTGCCTACTTTCTCGCTCGCTCGCTTACTTGCTTGTTTGCTTCCTTGCTTTCTTGTTTCCTGCTTGCTTGTTTACTTAACTACTTTCTCGCTCGCTCGCTCGCCCAAGTTACTTCCTCGCTCGCTCGCGCGCTTGCTAGCTGGTTACTGGCTTACTGGCTTACTGGCCTACTGGCCTACTGGCCTACTGGCCTACTGGCCTACTGGCCTACTGGCCTACTGGCCTACTGGCCTACTGGCCTACTGGCCTACTGGCCTACTGGCCTACTGGCCTACTGGCCTACTGGCCTACTGGCCTACTCGCCTACTGGCCTACTGGCCTACTCGCCTACTGGCCTACTCGCCTTCTCGCCTACTCGCCTACTCGCCTTCTCGCCTACTCGCCTACTCGCCTACTCGCCTACTCGCCTACTCGCCTACTCGCCTACTCGCCTACTCGCCTACTCGCCTACTCGCCTACTCGCCGACTCGCCGACTCGCCGACTCGCCGACTCGCCGACTCGCCGACTCGCCGACTCGCCGACTCGCCGACTCGCCGACTCGCCGACTCGCCGACTCGCCGACTCGCCGACTCGCCGACTCGCCGACTCGCCGACTCGCCGACTCGCCGACTCGCCGACTCGCCGACTCGCCGACTCGCCGACTCGCCGACTCGCCGACTCGCCGACTCGCCGACTCGCCGACTCGCCGACTCGCCGACTCGCCGACTCGCCGACTCGCCGACTCGCCGACTCGCCGACTCGCCGACTCGCTTACTCGCTTACTCGCTGACTCGCTGACTTGCTCACTTGCTTACTTGCTCACTTTCTTACTTGCTTACTTGCTTACTTGCTTACTTGCTTACTTGCTTACTTGCTTACTTGCTTACTTGCTTACTTGCTTACTTGCTTACTTGCTTACTTGCTTACTTGCTTACTTGCTTACTTGCTTACTTGCTTACTTGCTTACTTGCTTACTTGCTTACTTGCTTACTTGCTTACTTGCTTACTTGCTTACTTGCTTACTTGCTTACTTGCTTACTTGCTTACTTGCTTACTTGCTTACTTGCTTACTTGCTTACTTGCTTACTTGCTTACTTGCTTACTTGCTTACTTGCTTACTTGCTTACTTGCTTACTTGCTTACTTGCTTACTTGCTTACTTGCTTACTTGCTTACTTGCTTACTTGCTTACTTGCTTACTTGCTTACTTGCTTACTTGCTTACTTGCTTACTTGCTTACTTGCTTACTTGCTTACTTGCTTACTTGCTTACTTGCTTACTTGCTTACTTGCTTACTTGCTTACTTGCTTACTTGCTTACTTGCTTACTTGCTTACTTGCTTACTTGCTTACTTGCTTACTTGCTTACTTGCTTACTTGCTTACTTGCTTACTTGCTTACTTGCTTACTTGCTTACTTGCTTACTTGCTTACTTGCTTACTTGCTTACTTGCTTACTTGCTTACTTGCTTACTTGCTTACTTGCTTACTTGCTTACTTGCTTACTTGCTTACTTGCTTACTTGCTTACTTGCTTACTTGCTTACTTGCTTACTTGCTTACTTGCTTACTTGCTTACTTGCTTACTTGCTTACTTGCTTACTTGCTTACTTGCTTACTTGCTTACTTGCTTACTTGCTTACTTGCTTACTTGCTTACTTGCTTACTTGCTTACTTGCTTACTTGCTTACTTGCTTACTTGCTTACTTGCTTACTTGCTTACTTGCTTACTTGCTTACTTGCTTACTTGCTTACTTGCTTACTTGCTTACTTGCTTACTTGCTTACTTGCTTACTTGCTTACTTGCTTACTTGCTTACTTGCTTACTTGCTTACTTGCTTACTTGCTTACTTGCTTACTTGCTTACTTGCTTACTTGCTTACTTGCTTACTTGCTTACTTGCTTACTTGCTTACTTGCTTACTTGCTTACTTGCTCGCTTACTTGCTTACTTGCTCGCGTGCTTGCTTGCTTGCTTGCTTGCTAGCTTGCTTGCTTGCTTACTTGCTTACTTGCTTTCTTGCTTGCTTATTTGCTTACTTGCTTGGTCCCTTAGGAACTGATTGGCTTTTCATAACAATGCTCCGTAGGCGGCCTGGACAAAAATCAGTCCTAGGGGACCGTGGAACAAAGTACCTGGCTTGTTGAGAACTATGCACTCCCTTCCCCAGGTCAGGGTCAATTTGGTCGACTGTGGTCGTTGCCTCCGGATGGCTAGCTTTCTTCGATTTAGAGCTTTGTAGCGTAAGCTGTGGAGATGAATTTGGCTTGGAATTTAACTGAAAAGGAGCGATGTCGATTACCGTTTTTCCCCACACAAACCCTTATAATTTCAAACCTTTGTAACACAACACCACCATATGCTGCAAGGCGAAGACCACGTTTCGCGTAACCAAACCCGGTCGTTATGTAATAGTAGATGTCGGCGGTAACTTTGTCATGTTTCGCGTGCTGAACGTTCGCATTAAGATTAAAGGAAAAATAATAAGTCCTCGCATTGTGAGCTTGGGCGACAGCTTGGGCCGCCTGAACACAGCGGTCAAACATCGGGCATGCGCAAATGGGTACATTTTTTGGCAGCGCGCGCCAATTTCCCGCTCAAAAATTTAAAGGAAAACATGGGAAACAACCGGTGTCACGCAAAATTTACGAAAAAAAAAAATGAAAAGTTCATAGAAATCTGTAAAAGGAAAAGAAAGCAGGAAAAAGGAAAACTTAAGACTTTTCAGACACAAAGTTTATTAAGTTACCGGTATGCTGTTGATTTACCATTTTGTTTTGAGTCTTAAAATCCGTGTCATGTAACGAGCCAACGGCTTAGTATATTTTTATTTGTTTTTATTAATCATACGATGCGTGACGCCGGAAACGGACGACAAACGATGTGTAAAAGAAGGGAAAATGGGAGAAGAAAATGACAATTACAGTGATTCGGCTTCGCTCAGACGAACTGGAAATATTTTGGCAAGGACTGTTGGGATTCCATCCGGATCCTTGATTTGTTTGAAGCACAGGAACAAGATGAATCGAAACGACAAACGATGTTCATGTCCATCGTCATGGGGGCATAGATGGCCAAAATACCGATCCCAAACTGCCTGTACCAGGTCTTTGACCAGGTGGGAAAATCTTTTATAAACTACAAACCTGGGAAAAACTGGTGCACTAAATGCAAAAAAATTCAAGGAGCACGGAAAATAAAAAAATACATACCACGGAAAAGAAAGACCTGCAACAAGCAGAAGGTAGAACAATTTTTAACTCTCAAGTTATTTCTGTTAGCTCTCGTTGTACACGCTAAAACATAAACAAATATATAAATAACGAGGAAAATGTCATTTATAGGATACCGATGACCCGCGAAAAGAACAGTGTCATGAAAATATTTTGGCCGCCGTTTAGTTGCTCCATTGCTCGCACATGCGCAGACGTTTGACCGCTGTGTTGGCCGCCTGTGAGCAGCCTTGTGAGTACCCGATCCCCAACAAGGAATCAGCGGTCTTCACGTTGGGTACCAGGTTCTCTCGGTTCTTCCGCCATTTTTGCCAATTCGTTGGAATTTGTATCGAACTCGAGCTCTGTTTTAGAGGGCCAAAATCCACCCTACCTTCGCTCCGTCACCGTGCAAGGGAAGTTTTCCGTTACCCAGACGCTGAAGATAGCGATTAGAGTCAACAACAACAATAGGTAAGCAATTTTTGCATAATTTGAACGACTAGCGTGAAATAAGGTCAAGATACAGTTTCGATTCGTTTTGCCTTTGGTTGTGAATATGTCATTGTCTAAGCTTACATTGCTTGTGGAATCGGCTTTGGGGATGTTTAACTACAGTGCATAAAGACAAGACCAGTTGTAATACTACTTGTGTTCGTTGAGCTTTACAATCAGTTATTATCTGTTCTCGATAAGTGCATACAACAATTGTTATTGGCTTACATGTATGCACTTTATGACCCCTTAATTTGATGGATGCTCTTGTAAGGTTATGTTTCCCTTTATGTGAATGCTAGTAAGCTAAAATGTAATGTGCCGTCTTCAGCAGATAAATTTCTTTTATGCTAGTGTAAGTATTCTGGAGGTATTGAAGTCTCTACAGTTGTACCTTCATGCAAATTACAGTATGCTGTTATACACAACTGTACATGCACATTGCTCCCATTGGTACTGATAATAAGGCAAATGTTGTGGAATTTCTTTCACAGAAAAAAAACTAAGATGCTTTATAAAGAGGTATACATGTACCTCAAACTGTCATGAAAACTACATCCGGCTTGAAAAAAAGGAAGAGTAACTTGGCCAGGCAGGAAAATCTACTTGTCTTGAACGACACAGGATTAGTCAATTGATAATATTTGATAACAATCAATTGAAATTAGTCAATGATATCAGAAATCAATAAAAGGATTCGTCATGAGTAATCGATTAAGATCAATTATTTTTTCAATAAGCATTATTGACTTTGCTGTTACTAGCTTACAATGTATCTTTTGAACAAAAATGAACAAAAGATATAAATTGAACTATGAAATCATGAGTACAACTGCATAAAAAACTTAACATTGTATCTTGTAAACAGAATAGAGGGGGACGTAAGGGGGGTCCGAAAACCGCAAAACCGCACAGATATACGCCAAAAAAAACCGCAAACCGCATCGGATTTTTTCCCGAATACCGAAACCGCCCGTATATAGAGGCCACAATATGAAAGCTGACGTTAGCAAGACTTGTGATATATTCTGATAACATTGTACGTTAATATTAAACATACCATCATAACGCTAACGGTATATTGTACTACACTATTATACTCTGTTTAGTACTAACCAAATGCAAAGTATGTGGGTCATGTACTTGAACGAGTATTGATATCTCCCTTGACTTTGAAAAACTCTGTCACTGATCCTGTACATCTTGCATTGGGTGACTGATTACCTTGGACGACCCTGTGCTACTTGTGGAACGCGGAATAAATGTTACTTCTGGAATTGTGACCTTCTTGTCTCCTAAAGAGTTCACGTTCGGTGGAGAAGACGATTGTTTACCTTACGACAAAACTTGTTCTTTTTTTCTGAAATTCTCCCCTTCCTTTCCTTCTTCATAGAAGATTGCCACGCAATTAATTACTACGTCCTCTTCGCTTTCATTTGCGACCTCGGCAACCTCGACGACCTCAGTTGCCATTGTCGCGCACTGAATAATCAAAGCAACGAGAACACGAGGCTGTACGGCTGTACGAGCTAACATCCGGCATGGAATTTCAAGAAGTCGACGCATCATTGGCCAAAACGACCAAAACGGTTAATCAAATTAAGTATTAGCTGGGAAAGGGCGTAATTGCAAAACAAAGAGTTAAATTGTAAGCTGATGTAACGAACCCCGCTTGCAGAACAACCTGATGCCGACCGCCTGCCGACCGTCCTAAAGAGTGTTATCACCGCAGACATTTTTTTCTCACCGAAAACCGGGACTTAAAGGCTGTAATAACCGCAAACCGCTTAGTGTTTTGAAACCGCAATACCGCGAGTTAAAACGAAAATTACCGCAAAACCGCACCAAAAATAACGCAAAACCGCATCACCGCAAACCCTTACGCCCCCCTCAGAATATCTTGCAGGCACTAATGTATCGGGGACTATGGTTTGGGAGTCTTAGGTACTAAGTGCCTTTGAAATCTACATGAAAAAAAGTTACAATGAAACATTGTGTTGAGGGACACAGGTTTTCTACAGTTAATGTGAACTAACAAAGAGAAACCAACTGAAAAAATCAAATCGATAACTTGAAACTTCTCTAGCATGTCAGTATGAATCTTTATCAAATGATTGATAACACTGATAACACTTACATATCTCCATTTATTAATTTATACCAATAGTAGCCATAAGAATGCCATTTTTAGTGCATTAGACCAAAAAACAGCCGTCCCACCTCTCTAGAGATCAAAAAAATACCCTCGCCGGGCCCCAACTCGAAAAACCCGATTTTCAGGCCTCTTAGAGCATGTTCCATTTTAAGCCCTCTCGTGAGCAAATTTCATGTCTCCCACCCCTCCAGAAATCAAAAAAATCCTTCTGCCAAAAAATCTTCGCGGACTCGGCTCGTGACCAAGAAATACTCCTGCCACCCCTCCAGAAATCAAAAAAATCCTTCTGCCAGATTGGTCAGTGGTTATCTCAAGGATCTGGCTGGATAATCGATAAAATTAATGATCATTATTTGAATATTGTTAAATATAAGCCAATGAAGGGAAAATCATATATCCAACTTCCAAAAGAATTAAGACATCATATGAAAGGTCTTATAAACTTACAAAATAAAGATAATAAATGTTTCAGATGGTGTCATATCAGACATTTAAATCCACAAGAAGTTAATCCAGAAAGAGTTAAAACAAATTGATAGAGAGTATGTGAAACATTTAGATCATTCTAATGTTGAATTTCCTGTTAAAGTCAATGGTTATCATAAAATTGAGATACAAAATGATATCAACATCAATGTCTTTGTTAATAAGTAATGAAGAAAATTAACATTATGTATTAATCAAAGACTTTAATGGATTCATGCTTAATCAAAATAAACACCAACATAAACAACATTTTTGCATGCCTTGTCTTCAACATTTTTCATCAGAGATATTCTTAATAAACATAAAACTGATGGTATAGTAATCAATGGTGAATAAGCAATGAAAATGCCAGAAAAAGGTGAAAAATAATGTTTAAAAATCATCATAGACAATTAAAAGTACCATTTGTTATATATACAGATTTTGAAGCTAGAAAACACAGAAAAAGTTGATTCAAAAACATACAGATTGTGCATATGGTTATAAAGTAGTATGTTGCTGTAATGATAAATACACAAAACCAGTTCCGTCTTTTAGAGGTGAAAATGCAGTTCATACATTTATGGAGAAAATGTTAGATGAAGTGAAATACTGTAGAAATACCATCAAATACAAATTCAATAAACCTGTGAAAATGGCTGATGGAGATAAGAATAATTTTAAACAAGCAAAAGAATGTCATATTTGCGATAAAAAATATAGTAAAACAGATAAAAGAGTACGAGATCATTGTCTTGTTACTGAAAAATATAGAGGTTGTGCACATGAGAGTTGTAATCTTAATTTTAAATTAACCGATAAGATACCAGTCATATTTCATAATCTTAGAGGTTATGAGAGCCATTTTATAATGCAACAAATAGGTGAAAAAGTTAAAAATCATAAATACATTGATAAGAAAGGAGAAGAAAAAGAAATGTTGATAAGTGCAATTCCAAATAATATGGAAAAATATATGGCATTTATGCTAGGTCACAATTTAGTGTTTACTGATAGTTTTCAGTTTATGAGTTCTAGTCTTGATAACGTAGTGAGTAATTTACCAAGAGAGTCATTAAAACATACATCTGAAGTTTTCAAAGGAAAAGCACTGGATCTAATGTCAAAGAAAGGCATTTATCCTTATGATCATATGGATTCATTTGAAAAGTTTAATGAAACAGAATTACCTTCAAAAGAACAATTTTATAGTATTCTCAATGATGAACATATTTCTGAAGATGATTATAAGCATGCTAAAAAAGTTTGGAAAGGATTTAATCTCAAGAATATGGGAAAATATCATGATCTATATTTATTGTCTGATATTCTGTTACTATCTGATGTTTTTGAAAATTTCAGAAAAACACGTTTTGAATATTATAAAGGTGATCCTGCTCATTATTTTACTTCTCCTGGTTTATCATGGGATGGTATATTGAAAATGACTGATATTAAATTGGAACTGATGAATGATATTGATATGTTCCAGTTCATAGAGTAGGGTATGCGGGGTGGTACTTCCTATATCGCTCACAGATTTGGTCAAGCAAATGATAAATATATGAAAGATTATGATAAAACAAAACCTTCAAAATAGATCACTTATCTTGATGCAAATAATCTCTATGGTTATGCGATGTCACAATATCTTCCAACCGATAAATTCAGATGGATGACAGAAAAAGAAATTGATAAATTAGATCTTGCTAAATATACTGAAGAAAGCAAGACAGGTTTTATTGCTGAAGTTGATTTGGAATATCCAAAAGAATTACATGATTTACATAATGATTTTCCATTAGCTCCTGAACAAGTTAAAGTAACGGAAAATATGCTATCAGACTACTGCAAAGAAATAAAAGACAGATTCAATATATCTATTGGACAAGTTTATAAATTGATACCTACATTGAACAATAAAGAAAGATACGTACTACATTACAGATATTTGGATTTATATCTTGATTTAGGATTAAAAATAACAAAAGTACATAGAGTTCTTCCATTCAATCAATCTCCTTGGCTAAAACCGTATATTGATTTTAATACGGAAAAAGGAAAAGAAGCAAAAAATTCATTTGGAAAAGATTTCTTCAAACCGATGAATAATTCAGTATTTGGGAAAACTATGCAAAATTTAAGAAAAAGAGTAGATGTTCGATTAGTAACTGATGAACAACAACATATTAAATTAGCAAGCAAACCAACTTATGTATCATCCAAAATTTTAAATAAAAATTTAGTTGCCGTTCATAAAATCAAAGAAACGTTAAAATTGGGTAAACCAGCATATATTGGAATGTCTATATTAGATATATCAAAAACATTAATGTACGATTTCTATTATAATTATATCAAAAAGAAATACAAAAATAAAGCACAATTATTATTTACAGATACTGACTCTTTCACATATGAAATTAGAACAAAAGATATTTATGAAGACTTTTGGAAGGACAAAAGTAAGTTATCCAGAAGATAGTAAATTCTATGATAAATCTAATAAAAAAGTGATTGGTAAGTTCAAAGATGAGGCAGCAGGTCAAATCACAACTGAATTTGTTGGTCTCAGAAGTAAGATGTATTCATATATTAAAGAAAATGGAGAAAATAATAAAACAGCAAAAGGTATCAAAAATAGTAATCAAAAAGAATATCAATCATACTGATTATAAAAATACGTTATTCAATGGTACACAAATGTATCATAGAATGAAAACAATAAGGTCAGATCATCACATAATCGGATCTTACGAATTGAACAAAGTTTCACTATCATGTTTTGATGATAAAAGACATCTTCATGATGATGGTATTAATTCTTATTCAATTAAATCAGCAGTAACTTCGGCTGAAGTTTTTGGTTCATCAATCAAATCATTCTCCAATTTTGGAAAATCTTTGGTGATGTTCAAATTTCTTTGATGTAGTCTAGTGCTGAGGTGTCTGTATTTACCTGTCATCTTATAATTTTTGTTGTTTAAACAAACAGTGCAGTACCATAGTGGATTATACTTCATCATTATTAGTGTAGATAATTTTCATATATATTACTTGAACAATAATCTTTTCAATTTCTTCCAAAATGATTCTTTTTTGAAAACAAAGTAGAACATTTTATTCGGAAATTTACTTGATACAAATGAGTATACTTCAGACTTGTTCATATAATATTGATACATAATTTTGATCTATTCTAAAAATATGAGTCAATCATGGGGAACAAGTCAATCAAGCCAAAGTATAAGCCAATCGAGCCAGTTAAACCAATCAAGCCAAAGTACAAGCCAAAGTCTAAGTCAGTCATGCCAATCAAGTCAGAGTTCAACCTGGGATTCTCAATCTTCGGGTGAAGAATGGTTACCATCAGATTACGAAGAATCTGATTCCGATTAAAATTATAAATACAAAACAATTTATATATATATATATATAATAAAAAGTTAAGATGCTTCGAGCCAACAGGGATGCCACGCGCCAGAAGGATCCAAAAGGATTCGTAGTCCAAACCTCGAGTAATGAAATTTGTAGGCAATTGTGGAAAACGAGGACGGACAACTTCGAGCAAAAAAAAAATATATATATACAGTAAAAAATCTAAGAAATCTAAAAAAAGGTTTAAAAAACCTGATAAAGGTCTTTGACCGAAACGTTTCTTTTTATTAAATTTTTAAACCTTTTTTTAGATTTCTTAGATTTTTTACTGTATATATATATTTTTTTTTCGCTCGAAGTTGTCCGTCCTCGTTTTCCACAATTGCCTATATATATATATATATATATATATATATATATATATATATATATATATATATATATATATTGGGGTGAAACTGAGTGAAACAAATAAGTTTAATTGTGGAGATGTTATCCACGAAGAAATGATCCAAGTGGAATATATAGATTGTCCATTCTGTGATCAAGAATTAAAAGGTAGGTAGGTAGGTAAAACTTTATTTATGCAGGGTGGCCCATTCAGCACAGTGGCTGGTATCCAGAGGGGCCCTGCTAAATACAATTTCTAAAAATATAAAATGTCTAATAGTTTAAAATAGTTATAAAAATAGAGTTAAAAAAAAAACTAATGTATAGTAGTTGAAATAGTTATATAAAAAGAGTTTAAAAAATTGAAACGAGTTACAAGCATGAACTGTTAGGGAAAAAAATAGATATCATAAATTAGATGCCATAAATAAAATGGGCTTTAACAAGATTTTTAAAAGAGGAGAGTGATACAGCTTGTTGGATTTTACAAGGTAGAAAACAACCAACGACTAAAATAACTTCATGTTGTGAAAAACAAGACACGATAAATAACAAAAGTACAAATGTATGCTGCAGTTGTGGTACAGTAAGTGGTTATGATATAGCCAGTGAATACAGTGATTTTCATGAAAACAAGTACAAGATTGTGAATAAATCAGTTAACCAAAGAAAATATCATTTAGAAAATGTGCTAAACGATATTACAAGTAAAAATGGATGGCAATTATCCGTAAACAATAAAAATAGAATACATGATATTTTCCGAAAAATAGATAAGATAATGCCACAAATTAATGGTAATCGTAAACGAATGATTAACATTAATTTTATTCTAAAAAAAATTCGAATCGTTGGATTCACCGACTAATAATATACCAATAACAAAGTCAGAAAAAACTTTGCTAATGTATGTATATTACTGGAATAAAATGATTAAATCTTTTTCAGTTGTGAATAATTTATTGTATTTATTCTCAAATTTGTCGTATCCTTCGACTCATATCTATTATAATTTCATCGACAACTTTGATGTAGTCTAGAAATCGTTCATCATCGAATACTAATCCTCTCAGAAATGACCTTATGTCAGTCAATATTTTTTCGTATGAAGTGTAAGAAACTTTACACATTTCAATCTTTCTTTTGCAACTTTTGGCTTCTGTGAACGTGCTCAAAATAAGATCAACACCTGATTTTCTCCCAAGAACAATGGTATTTAGTGTTGCAGATCCCACTATTGTTCCTGTTGCTATCAATCCAACAGATCCGATTTTACACGCCAGGTCCATTTTTTAGCGCAGAGTGCACTATTGGGACGGTTATGGGAGCTGCCTGGCGCTACGGCACTATGGCGCTATGGCCATATGACCCTATGGCACTAAGGTGTAAACTTTAATGTTTTGTTTAATTAATTAATTTCAGTTAATTAATTAGTCCAGAGGCAAGGAAGTGGTGGGGGTGGGGTGGGAAAGGTATATGTGTACTCTACGTAAAACATGTTCCATCGCCGTCAGTTAGGTATAAACATCGCAAAGCTATATATTTGTTTCAGGTAACCCTTTCTCTCCTTGTGGTACCATTCTCTTTAGAACAAAACCAATTTGCTCTAAACCCATGAGTAGAGTAGTTAGCGTCCGTGGCTTCTATATTAGGTGGAGGATACAGTGCATACGGAATCACGCGAAAATTTTGAGTGGTTTTCCTTATGGTAGAACTCAACATGTAAGATGCATGCGTTCTAACATCTTTAGTGTTATACACTATCTTTCCACGCGGTATTTTAAATGTCATGTCATGTGACCAAGGACGGCAGTTATTTTTCAGGTAGCGCCAATTGTCCCTTTTTATTGCAAAAGTGAAACGTTACCGTGGCTGCGTAGCTTTTAGAATTACACACAGGTCGGTTCAACAAATATCATCTGCTGTTTTCAGTCTACAATAGTGTGCTTGCCAGGGTTCAAATGTTTATGCTTCTCCTTATCAGCTTGTTTATTTCTTGCCTTAATTGTGTCTGTAAGAGAGACCAAAAAGTTCCCAAGTTAGTGGCTTTAACACTCCGCAAATTGTCAATTTGTGACAAAAGAAACCAGGAATGTGCTTAAATATTGCTGCAGACTCCGCGGCGCCCAATGAAAGTGCAAATTGATTTAATCAGTCTTTGAGGAGACTCATTCATATCGGCCAAATAGCGCTGTTTATCTTCTATACTTTTCGTTGAAACGTTTCTCAGCCATCAATATCGTTGTGTGTTAATTTTGAATCGTTTTATTGTTAACAACAAAGGTGGCAACAGAAAAAGAAAGTGGTATTTCGTGACTATCTGATAATTAAATTAGTTCTTGTTCATCGGTAAAAATTCGCAGTTTAGTAAACCAACATCGTTTCTGTTCCGTTTCTTCATCACTACATTAGATATTTAACTTTCTTTCATTTATCTCCAACAAACAAGCACATCTTCCGTGTGTTTTGAATAAAACAAGGGTTTCATATTACATGCGTTTGCGAGGAAAACAAAAGTATCAAGTTGCAAAGTTGACGTGAAGAGCTTAATTGTCACGTTTGCTGCTTCAACGTATTATTGATTTAATATGAACTAAAATCAACGTAAAACACCAGTAGCGATTAATTTGTACGTAATTTTTGGACCTTGAATGAAAATACAACCTTGAAACATACACACTGCAAAGGGGAAAAGCCCTAGCAGACTACCAAGGTAGACACAAACCGGAAGTGAACCGAGCAGGGGTGAGTACTTATGGGACTACCGTACCAGAGCTATCAATTGAAAGGCCGCGTGCAGGAACGTCCCCTAGATTTTTTGGCCATTTTGAAAGTGCTCAAAAATAGCTGAATTTTGGCATGTGGGCTTCGTTTTACCCGAGAAACATTGCTCTGAAGGTTTTTTTTTGGCTGGGGCGCTCTTCGCTCTCGAGAAATAACGTATGCAAAAAAAAACTAAGTTTTCCAAGCGGCATCTTTTGGAGATCTTTTGTTCAACAACAAAAAAAAGAAACCTTCTTGTCATTTTGTTGAACAGCAAACAGGCAGACTGTTTATGGTGTATTCCACTGAATCTTAGCTGTCTTAAAGTCAAAGGAAAATAGTGTATAGAGCGGAAATCTGGGAACAGATGTTTACATCGGTTATTGTGACGTGAACACAACACGTGAATCGATCGAGCGTCAAACGAAATACCATCGAACAAAAAAGAGATGTGCCACATTAGAGCTCTGTCAACTAATATCTTAAGCATTGTGTTAAAGTACCTTGTATGCCTGCCTGGTGGTTCAGAGGCATCATAAAGCCTCGATAAACCCGTAAGTCATGATCACGTTTTAAAGAATCAAAATCTGTTCTGAAACTTCGAAGGCAGCTGATATACCGTAACCGTGTTATCGGCGTTCGAAGTCAGATCGAGCCAGGCAGCAAAGTCCAAGAGCAGTTCTTGCCCAAGAAAAATACCCTTTGGTGAGTCGTGGGCCAATTGCCAAGCGTTGCTAGCGTCAAAGTTTAGAAAGCGAGAACTGGTTTTAGAGTTATAAAATTTGTCTTGTATCGACCGCCATGTTTTCCCGCGTACGAGGTGTAAAGACCCTTCCCGGCATGCATTGCGATCACGTTCTGCGTACGTTTCTCGAACTGGTAACTAGATTGTTTCGGTTTTTTTCATTTAAACATAATAACGGCCAACAAGTAGCGATCGATTGTAAAAAAATCAACTTTTTTGACATTATTTTTTTATTTTTTTCCAGTTTTCTTCATCAAATTCCAGAAAATCACCAATTTGTACACTTCATAAGTATTCTGGCTTGATTTTGTATTAATTTCTGTTCTTTTTTGACTTTTTGAGAAAAAAGTAAAATCCAAGCTGGCGGATCCAAGCTGGCGGGTCAAATAATGTCATTTGACATCATATGACGTCACAACCAATGATTATGGTATCATTTTGTAGACCAAGTTCAGGGTTATCTAATCGATGTAAATTTGTTTCGCTGTGCTTTAACAGAACGAAAACCCAAGGGGATTCCATTCACTTTCCCCTTGTACCACGGTGGGGGTAAGAGTTAGCTTGTACATCTGCGGGTTAAATAGCAGTGCAAAGCACCCAAATTCTATTCGTGAAATCTAAATATGTGAATGAACAGCTGTGAGTTTTTCTCGGCCTATCTTGCTTTTTAGATTACTCTTGACACCCTGCTCAATCATTACAGGTCATTAACACTTGATCTTGCAATTGATTATTCTCAACTCTTACTTTACATTCGGCATACAAACTCATCAATCCTGAGAAGTATTCTTTGCTGAAACTATTGTTTGCCCTCATTCCGAGTTCAAAAAAGCCTTGAGATATTGATTTTGCTGCATCAGGCATGCAAGTAAATCTTGTTAAACACGTATATAATGCTTGAACTGTAAGATTGAGCTTCAGCTAGCATTTTTCTTCTGAAAGTTCCTATATTGAATTAACAGCAGATAAATTTTATACCTCAAAGATGTTAGCACTAAATATGATAAATAATCGCATATCTGCGAGTAAGATGTGTGAAAAAAATTGCAATTGTGAGAAAAAATTGAGCCTTGAGAAGATCTAGTAGCTGAAATTATCTGAAAAACCTAGCGTCCAAGCGAGCACACATGGCAACATACATGGCACCAGTGCCTTAGGTTTAGCAAGGTTTGGCCCTGGTTGAACTTTTTGAATTTTTTTAGGCACTCAAGAAGCTTGAGTGTTTCTTGGCTATCGTTTTCTTTTCTACTCAGTAACCTCCTGTGTACATCTGTAGCTCCATAGCACTGTGATATAAGTAATTTGTTGTTTCTGGTCACAAGACTGTGTTGCATATTCCTCAGACCCATCCCTTTGAGATTTCTCATGTGGATCATGATCATGGTCTCTGCCGTTTCTTTCTCTAACCTCATTAGGTGTTTACCCGCTGATCCATGTGTTTCTGTAGACTGCAAAATACTGGTATGTTTTTGTGAATCCCTCCTCAGGGTAGGAGGAATACACTCTCGTATCTTTGACAACTTGGGACTCTTCTTCAATAGATTGCGAGGTCCTAGACCATAGTTCATTGAGGGGAATGATTATGAAGCCCGGCAAACATTAAAGGAGCAAACAAAGATGCCAAGATTTGTGTTGGAAGGTCCACAGCAATGCACAATCTTTTTTTGGTTCTTGTTCCCACGCTTTTGAAGTTATGTCCACATTGTTCATTTTTATATCAGTTAAGATTTACTTGGTGGCTGATGCAGCAAGGTAAAAAAAGTCAAAGATGTTTTTTAAATAGATATTGATTTGGTGATACTGCAAAGAGTTTTGCATTCATCGAGCTTCCACTGCCTTATATAATATTCAGACTGTTAATGACATTAACATAAAAATAAGTTTGACAAACTGATTCTATAATGTCTTATACTTTTAGATTTGGCCCTTGTCTCTTTGTTAAAACTAGTCTCTTGTCCCATTGTTTAAACAGCTTTTGTTACCAAAAAATCACAGATGCCAAAAATTTTACTCTTTATTTCATTAGGCCAAGGGTGACTCTAAACTGTGATGCAATTAGTTTTGATTTAGAAAGTTGGATTTAAGCAATATTTGAGTCAGAATTTGAGCTAATTTGCCTTATAGCTAAATGTTGCGTGCCATGGGTAGGAAATGACAATCCTTGATTGGCACCTGTAACTTCAAATGAGTTGAAACTCCTGGTGTGAGCTAAGATAGGTCCAATCTATATTTGTGTAAAATATCAATAAAATTCAATGCATCCTATAAGCAGGGGTGTTGTCTAAATTTGATGCTTATTTTAGTGACATTTTGGGGATTTGGGGCAAAACACCAGGGGGGGGGGGGGGTGGTCTAACTCCTAAGGGAAAAATCCCAAAGCCGGCCCACTTTGTCTTTTAGAGTTGTTTGGTAGTACCTTCAATCTGGCAAAGTTTCATCCAAAAAGGAGAGATGGCATGTATCACCCCTGCCTGGTCCTCTGGTAAACTCGGTCTTAAAAGCAGTCACATTAGGACCACTCCTTTTAAACTCTTCCAGGTCTAATAAATCAGCATAAAATTCAAATATTCTTTTAAATAACTGATCATGCATCGCCATTCGAGCTATTTGTTTTTCAGTGTGATCTGCTTTTGTTGTCAGTTCAGTTATTTTGTTGTTCAAATCATCGATTGTGGTTTGCATTTCTCTTCTAAAAAATTTTACAAGATCATCAAACTCATTCAACTGTTTGATATTTACAGAATCATTACTTTCAATACCATCTTGAACGTCTTTAATCTAATGATTTTTTATGTCAACATTTCCATTGAAGTTTGCAGTTTGAAATTCAACAGCAGCTTGGAATGTCAGTTTGCTATTTTCTACATAATACAGCTGATCAAAGACATCTGAGCCCACATCATTCTGTTTTCCCTCAATTCCATAAACGATCAAATGGCCACGACGCTGAGATGGACTGTTCGCAATACCCTGACATTTCAAGTCAACGTAGATGTATTCAGGTGGAGTTACATCATATTTATGCAAGTGAATGATGGATCTACTGTATTTCGAAAACAGCCTGGTTGCTTGTTGACCAATATTCAAGGAAGTGGAAACAACTGACACTGTCACCTGATCCATAACTGGTGGAAAAAATTCAATCTCCAAAGTGAATTCACCCTGTGGAAGTTTGTACATGTTGAAACCCAGTCGAGATGCATACCAGTTTTGTGCTCCTTTTCCCATTCTAAAACTGTAAGCGTTTTACTAATATCATGAGGTGAATCAGAAAAGTCTTCGATACTGTCAACAATAATGTTACTCTCACTTGTTGATTGATTAACATCATCCATAAGGTATTGGAAAACATTTTTTTGTTTCTTTGTTGAGCCGCTTATATGTGACTCATTTATTTTTTTTGTCGAAACTATCAGTCAGCATTATAATCATATCCCCTTTTACCTGGTTTACGTACCTGATATTGGTAGCTGTCAATATGTTGTGGGGGTCAGTGGATAAGTTGGTTATTTTATTTTTGTTCATGAATGTCAATATTTGCAAGCATTTTTTTTAACCCTCTAACAATAATGCATCATTTTTATCCACTTTATTGAAAACTGCAGTATCCACATATTGTTTGTTCACAACATTGTCGTTTGTTGTTGGTGGTTTCAAATTGATGATTTTGTTGTTACCCATATTGCACCTATAATAGCAAAAACACTTGCATTATCTGCATTGGCTGGATTAGCTTCAGAAGAAGCTTCCCACGTTGTTAAAAAATATCAGGAAGAGGTCAACGAGGTGGTACTTTTATGATTCCAAGTGGTAGTATTAGTGATCTTGTAAATACTGATAATCATCTTTTAACCAGAAAACAAGTTGGAGATTTGGCAAGAGGTTTAGCAAGAGGTGATCCGAATGTTCTTCTGAGACTTTCTCAAAAACAAATGGGTTCTGGATTAGGATCAATACTTGCTTCGATTGGTGTTTCAATAGCTGTTGATTTAGTCAGTAAACTTTTCAAAAAAGGTAGTGGCGCTCCACAAATGGGAGCACCACCAAAATCAAAAGGTGGTTCAGCTCCACAAATAGGACAAACGCCTTCTTTTATTGGTACTTGGGATAAAACAATGGGTTATGGAAGAAAAAAAAAAGATCTCGAAAAGGAAAGGACTACTGTTAGGAAAAAAGAGCCCATTCAACTCAATTCCTCTAATAGGAGCAATACTCTAACGTTTCACAAAAATATTCCAATGAGCAATCATGATTTGACAGAATGGTGTAAGTATCTCAAAATACCGATCAATTAGGTTTTATCGAGAGACCGTTCAGTACCTCATAATCATAAGGAAGCGTTATTTATTTGCAATCTTGAACCTTCATATATGAGTCGATCTCATTGGGTTACAACATATGTCAAGGATAATAAAATAAATTACTTTGATAGTTTTGGAATGCCGCCTTTTCAAGAGCTTGTAAATCATGCCAAAAGAAAAAAACCTGACTTAATTGCATCAAAATAATCAAATTCAAAATCTTCTGACAACAAGTTGTGGTTATTTTTGTTTATACTTTTTGAATGAGATAAATAAAGGGCAATCATATTTGGATCTGTTGAATGTATTCGATATTCATGATACAATAAAGAATGAAAGATTTATTTAGAGATATTTCAAAAATATTATATAACATATATTATATCTGAAATCTTATTGCATGAAGCAGAAAAAGCAAACAGAATGTGTTCCAGGTAGTGAAAAATATGTGAAGGCTAAAAATGGAAGAACTATGATGAACTGTAAATGTGCAGAATGTGGTATTACTAAAACCAAATATGTGAAAAGTCAAAAAGGTGGTGAAGCACCTGCATGGACTGGTCAATGGAAGAAGCTAATTGATTGGATAGAAAAAGATACATTAGCTGTTGTTAAAGAACCAGGAGCAAAAGAATCATTTGACGATTTTTGGAGTGGAAAAACGTTTAGTAGAGCTTGGGATAATATAACAGGTAATCATCCAGATCCGAATAAAGGTGTTTCGTACAATTCACCAAGTATGGGAGATAATTATGTAGCACCAAAGAAACCAAAGGGTTGCAAGGTAATAACCACTGCTTATGATCAGAAAGAAAGACCTGTATCATATAATTGTTGGAGATAAATATTATATAATATATAATATATATGAAGTCTTATTGCGTAAAACAGAAAAAGCAAACAGAATGTGTTCCAGGTAGTGACCGTTATATGAAGGCTAAAAATAGAAGAAATATGATGAAAATGTACTTGCGCCAAATGTGGAATAACCAAGACAAAACTCGTGAAAAATAATCAAACTGGAGGAGCTCGAGCAAGATATCGTGGGCCTTCTGCCATTGACAAAGCAGCTTATGTGATGTCCAATTTTGTTACACCAGCCCCAAATTTTGCAGCTCTTGGTAAAGTGTTGACTGATCAAGCTGTCAAAGGTGTGAAGCACAATATTGATTATTACAGAGGTGGCAATTTAAACTAAATCAGCCCTCGCAACAAGACGGGGGCAATATATTTCAACCAATGCATTTGGGTTATGAACTTGCAAAGCTAACGGAACAAACTGAAAAAAGAACAAAAGGAAAAGGTATATTGAGTAGTGTAGGAGATACAGCTGCTGAATTATTTATCAGAAAAGAATTCCTTATTTAGCCAAGAAAGGTACAGAAGCTGGAAGATATTATGCTTCTGAATTCATGAGAAATTCAAAATTACCAAAAAAAGCAATTGATTGGGGAATAAAGAAAGCAACTCCTGACATTCAAAAAGTTGGATCAAAAGCAGTTAATCAATTATCAACCAAAGTGAGACCAAATTATAAGTGTAAAACTGATAGAATGGATCTTGATGCTGATATGTACAAAGGAGGTGCCACTGATATCCACAAAGCGATTGGTAAACTACCAAAACCCAAAGCCGGTTTTACTCCTGGAAGGTAAAATATATGGGTCCATATAATCCACTTGAAAAACAATTAGAATACGACCCAAGCACCGGTGAAGTTCTCAAATGGCATGTACAACCTTATAACAAAGTGGATGAAATTGCTGCTTATCATGATATTTTTTATAATATGGGTAAAAACAAGGGAGATTGTGACAGAAAAATGGTTGCATCATTGGAGGAAATTCCATATGGTGAAATGCCAAAGTGGGGATCAACAGGACGATTCTTGATTGATAAAAAACAAAAATTAGGTCTTGGGGTTTCAAAAAACGGAAAAACTCGTCGAGTGAAAGAAACTACATAAACCAATAAAGCGTAACTTAACTCGACGGCGTGTAATAGTCAATCATATTGATGAAATATGGTGTTCTGATTTAGTTGAAATGCAACAGTTCAGCAAATGGAATAAATGTTACAGATATCTACTCACGGTTTTAAACATGTTTAGTAAATATGGTTGGATTGTTCCATTGAAGGATAAAAAAGGTGAAACTGTAACTGAAGCATTCAAAACCATTTTCAAAGAAGGTAGAAAACCTGAGTACTTATGGACTGATAAGGGCAGGGAATTCTATAACAAACATTTGAAAGACTTATTAAATAAGAATAAAATAACACTGTATTCCACTGAGAATGAAGAAAAGTCATCTGTTTGTGAAAAATGGAGTAAAACGATAAAAACCCTAAATGTGGAAACAGTTTACTGTTCAAGATAATACACAGTATTTGGACATTCTACCCGAAATATTAAAACATTACAATAACACCAAACATGGTACAATAAAAATGACACCTGTTGAAGCTAGGAAAAAGAAGAATGAAGGAATTGTATATTTTAATCTGAATGGTAATACAGAACCAAGGATGAAATCCCTTAAGTTTAAAGTTGGTGATAAAGTCAGAATAAGTAAATACAAGAGAAACTTGTTTGACAAAGGATATACCCCAAATTGGACTGAAGAAATATTTAAAATTGATAAGATCCGATATACGAATCCAATCACATACAAGTTAAAAGATCTCAATAATGTAGAGATAAAGGGCAGTTTTTATGACCCCGAGCTGTTAAGAGCCAAACAGGAGATATTCAGAATTGAAAAAATCATTCGGAGAAATTATAAGAAAAAAGCAAGCTTTAGTAAAGTGGAAGGGATATACTGATGATTTCCACAGTTGGATACCATTGAAGGATTTGAAAAATATAAACATTAATTGAGTAATATATCTTGATATTACTCAAATGTGGTGAAAATAATATAACCTATATATACAGATTATTGTCTATCAGATTGTTGTTTTTTGCCGCATCTGTTATTGCTATTTATTTAGCCAAAAATGTTATTGTTGATGGCTTTTGCATTTTTTATCGAGATAGTCAGTCAATTAATATATACAAATGAATACCAGGAACCATCCATTGGTGAAAAACGACTGAATATGTTTCTAACGTGTTATAAATAAAGTGGGAATGATTATGCATTTCCGAGGGAAAGTCCCGTAACAGACTTCCAGTTTTCTGAGAAATGTCACCCAATTATTTTTATATATAATAATATATGGAAGTTATACGTTGGTTTTGTCCTTATTGTTTAGAATATTATTTGATAGCATATATAGTCCAACATAAACTAACAATGAAGCATAAAGAGGATAAAAAAGAGTTTGAGAAGAGATATGATGAAAAAGAACGATGCGTTTCTAACGTCTTAGAAATAATTCATACAAACAGTCTAATATTAGAATTTAGATGACTCATTTAATAGGGAAAGTCCCGTGAATACATGATATGGTTCGAACGTATTAGAAATAACTTGTAAGATATGACGTGACGGCACAGCTGTGCCAGGCTTGGACACATGAAATAGACTGCAGTTGTGACACTCGTAAGATATGACGTCACGGCACAGCTGTGCCAGTCTTGGACTTAGCACTATACAAACTATATTTATTACCTGTGTACACTACATAAAAACGAATGTTACCTGCCTTACTGTATCCATATATCACAAAGCTATATATCTGGTTTAGGAAACCTCTTGTCCTCCGTGATGTACTATTCTCTTTAGAACAAAACCAGTTTTCCCTAAACGCCTGCACAGATTAGTTAGTGTTTGTGCCGACTATATGGAAAAATCGTATGACTGTCTTATGACTTTGATGACTCATTTCCAAGGGAAAGTCCCGTAATAGACTTCCTGTTTTCCGAGAATCTTCGTTTGATTGAGCACTATACAAACCATATTATACATTCGAAAGGATGTATAATATGCAATCAAAAAGTGATTTAAAGCGTCGTAAGCTATGTTAAAAAATACATTTTAAATAGCGGGCCATTTTTTGATTTCCAGAGGGTTGGGAGACATTAATTTTCAATTGTTTCATTACTATATTCAAATCGATATGAACATTATTTATTTATTTTTTTTATCACAGATTAGTTTGACAATAACTGTGTTAATTCGTAAATCTTTCTCTGCAGCAGACGTGCTGTTGTAATACTCAACTTCTTTTGTAGTACAATTTATTACATACACACGTTTAGTGATAGCGTTCAGCAGCTAATTTTTTATTTTTATCAGATATTTTTTTTTTATTTTTTTGTTATTTCGTCAAAAATTGTAAATTACAAAAGCGATTATCATCTTTATTATTACTGATATGACTAATCATCATACTTTCTGGTATGGGCCAATCAAAACATTCCCAGACAAATCTGTGAACTAAATAATTTTTAGTTTCTGGATTTCCATAATGCAATATATTACAAGCAGTATATCCACCTTTAATAACACGAGTGTTGATCAGTTGTTTTTTTCATAAGATTGATAATCTGTCCATTTGCTGCAGCAGCAAATGAATCATAAATTGGATGCTTTTTATAATTAACACCTTCAAATTTTACTTTTGTACTTCTTGGTTTTGGAATTGGTTTGGATTTATTCATCATTACTATATTATAGTTAGATTTTTTTAAAATAGTTTTCATTTTCTCATACTCATTATTCACATTGCATAATTGTCGATTTTTCTTTAAGTGTCTTTCAAAAGCTCTGTTTTGCCTCTTGGTGAGCCATTTTTTTGATTTGAGGAGGCCTGGGACAGCCCAATTTATGCTGTTTCTGGGAGAAGGATTTTTTTTCTTTTTTTTTTTGATTTCTGGAGGGCTGGGAGACATGAAGTTTGCTCGCAAGAGGGCTTAAGACAGAACATGCTCCAAGAGACCTGAAAATCGGGTTTTTCAAGTTTAGGCCCAGCGAGGGTATTTTTTTTATTATTTCTAGAGAAGAGGGAAGGCTGTTTTTTTGGTCTAATAAACTAAAAACGGCATTCTTATAACTACTATCAATTTATGGATCAATTTCAATCAATTGCCTTACCCTGGAATGACCGGACAGCACTTATTTTAAGCCCTGTTACAGCCGCTCATTTTACTTGTAAGAAATTGGGCTCTTACCAAATATATGTAGATTTCATGCGCCGTACATCTGTTCAGTAGTAGCAGGACAGGAAAAAAATTGAAATTCACTTGCCCTGTGGGCCAATCAAGTCAGTTTTCACTTGCTTCCACTTTAATATTAGTTGCCGATGTGATGGCCAGTAAGGAAATCAGAGGGCAAATGCGAACAAAGTATTCTCGCATTCCTAACTTATTCTTGCTTTCAACCTAATAGTTAACTAATCTTTTAGGCTTAATTTTTGAAATAGCTTCTGACTGGAAATTATCATTTATCAAGCTGGCATTTTTATTCAGACTCACAAGACTACCGAGGCTAATTTCACTTGCCCACCGGGCCACTGAACTTCTCTTTTCACTTGCCCAAGGGCAAAATTTACTTGGCTGGGGAAATCCAACCTGGTTTTTTTCCTGCCCAGAGTAGATCACAAATAATATCAAAATGTGGTAAAAACAAAAATAATTAATGAGCCATTAGCAGGGTGTGTGACAGATGTTCTTACCACATTTTGATGTCTTCTGTGATCTATTACTTAACAGATGCATGGCAACATGGAATTTATCTATTTTGTAATACAGAACGACAAAATAAAAACAAATGTTAATGACATCATCTGTACTTTTGTCCTCCAATAGAACATAAGAACATGTAAGAAACAATCAAATAGTACTTGCAAATAACTTGGCTTATTATATAAGCATTGTTTGATAGGAGTTTGATTTATTGTACATGAATATTACAGTGTAGAAGATAGTGAACAATGATTATTTACTGCCATAGATTTTGAGTTTAGTTCTTCTACCTCCTCTGATATTCAGTGCCTTCCAATCAGAGATGCACAGTTTTTGTCACACAGCAGCTACAGATGTAGTGTAGATGTACAATCTGTTTGATTGATGGATATTTATCTCGAATGTAACCTTGCTGTCAGTGGTTTGATTTCAAAGGTCACAGTATAAATTGGACTGATAAGAAACAAAATAACTCCAGTGTAAAATTCACTGATATCATAGACACAGAATTTGCTGATTCATAAACAAATGTCACATATCTTATTTAACAAAATGTTTTGTTATTTGTAGGATGAAGTAAAATTGAGAGTGGTCAGTACATGCATACTCCTTGGCATTGATGCTTGATCAGGACAAAAAAGGAACAACTGAAAAGTCTTCAGTACTTATAACTCTATAAGGAGCCTGGGGCCCATTTCTTGAAAGCCCCGGAAACTTTTCGGGCTCGCAAAGCCATTTTTAATTAATCTGTATCTAAAAACTAAGAGCTGTATATGCCTGAAACTTCTTGTTTGAGGGGGACTTCTTTTCATATTGAGAATATGCAAATAAAACAGCTCTGTAATCATAAGATTTGAAATTTTGCTATGGCTTTCTGGGTGCGAAAACTTTTTGAGACCTTCGAGAAACGAGCCCCTGGTGCATTACACTCTAACATGTTGACCTATAACACAGTTTTATGGCATCAATTCAACCACTTCAAGCAGTATTTTTAATGCTTCGAAGTATCACCTACCTGTGTTGGTGAATTAGTGTTAAATTTAAATATCATAGATTATTAGGTTGATAACTATTGTGCAATACAGCAGCTATAAGATTTCATCATAGAAAGCAAAGGCTATGTTTACATACATGTAGTACCAGAACAATAATTTATTAACTTATGTTGCATTATGGGATCTATGGTACTAGATGGGCCTTTCAATTTCAACAGGCCCCTATGAATTGTTGTTGTTGTTGTTTTCTTTTTTACAGTACAGTTTTTGTCACAAAACAAGTAAAATTTGGATCTTTACCAGTCTGAATATCATTTACAGTGAGTGTTTTCTCAGGGATCCAAAATGTTTGTACTGTTTGAATTCCCTACATTTTTGGAAGAAAAAGAAGGAAACTGTGAGTTTGTAAACATAGCTTAAAAGATGTCTGAAGCCTTGGTTTATGTTATGCAATGTAGTATGCCTTTGGCATCAAGGTTTTATGTTGAATTTAATATGTCAATCTTTATCTTGTGGTAAATGATTTTCTTTTTTCTCTTTTTTTTTCTGTTATTTCAAATGAGCAATTCACTCTGAAAAAAATTGATAAATACTTCACACATTCCTGTTAGTAATTTTCCTAATTAGGTAAAGGTAAAGCCAGTGTACAAGCCACATGGCCCAACAGGCTGGAGCTTATCCCGTTTTCTGTAGCATGAAGCGGCTAGGAGTATTTCTACTCCTCCCTGGATGAGATGATAGTTCATCGCTGGGTTACACCAACATTATATTTGGTGGTACCCGTTTATACACCTGGGTGGAGAGGCACTGTGAGAACAAAGTGTCTTGCCCAAGAATACAACAGGATGTCCCTGGTTAGGGCTTGAAACCCGGACTGCCCGATCCGGAGTTGAGTGCACTAACTTGAGGCCATCACACCTCCCACATTTTACATAATAATTATTAAGGCTAATTTAATCCTACATTAATGATTAAGCAAGAAAAAACAGTATATTCATTCATTTTATGACAGCGGTATTATCATTATGTTACACTTGACTTTCGTGAATTTAGTGTATATTTAAGACAGTTATCTAGTCACAAACAATTCTAATTTAGCAATACACCTAAATTGCAAAATTTTGACTAGTTGTAGCGGACAGCAGTGTAGTTCTTAATCATTTTATTATTTACAAATTAAATAGGGCTGAATTTGACATGGTTTTAAACAATCTTGAAGAGGTCTTGGATTTTAGTAATCTTGAAAAGTGCTTGAATTCGGTTAAAGGGGCTCAGTCATGGTATTTTTGAATATTTTGGCCATGCACAAAATTACATTTAAGTCGTCTTTTTATGGAGAAAAAGAAAAGAAAACATGTCCTATTTGTTACAATATACATGGTAAACCATATTCATGGCATATACCTGGTAAAAACTATTTAGATTTTTCGGAGTTTGTACTGATTGCAAGAAATTTCTGATTCTGTATTTGCATATTTTCTACTATTATAATTAAGATCAACAGATTTGATTACAATAAAACAGTACATTCCATGCATTTGTCTTCACGCTATTTTATACAAGTGATTTATCATAAATGGTTTCTGCCTCCCTTTTTTTTATTTCCATGTTATTTACAGCCTCCCTTTTTCAATTTCCATGTTATTGATAGGCTCCCTTTTTTGATTTCCATGTTGTTTACAGGCTCTCCTTTTCAATTTACAGGTTATTTATAGGCTCCCTTTTTCGATTTACATGCTATTTGCAGGCTCCCTTTTTCAATTTACATGTTATTTACAGGCTTCCTTTTTCAATTTACATATTATTTACAGGTTTCCTTTTTCAATTTACATGTTCTTTAAAGGCTCCCTTTTTCGATTTCCACGTTATTTACAGGCTCCCTTTTTCTATTTACATGTTGTTTACAGCGTCCCTTTTATGATTTACATGTTATTTACAGGCTACCTTTTTCAATTTACATGTTCTTTAAAGGCTCCCTTTTTCGATTTCCACGTTATTTACAGGCTCCCTTTTTCTATTTACATGTTGTTTACAGCGTCCCTTTTTCGATTTCCACGTTATTTACAGGCTCCCTTTTTCTATTTACATGTTGTTTACAGCGTCCCTTTTATGATTTACATGTTATTTACAGTATTTTGGAAACCCTCCTGTATTAAATTTACATGTTATTTACAGGCTATCTTTTTCAATTTACATGTTATTTACAGGCTCCCTTTTTCAATTTACATGTTCTTTAAAGGCTCCCTTTTTCGATTTCCACGTTATTTACAGGCTCCCTTTTTCTATTTACATGTTGTTTACAGCGTCCCTTTTATGATTTACATGTTATTTACAGTATTTTGGAAACCCTCCTGTATTAAATTTACATGTTATTTACAGGCTATCTTTTTCAATTTACATGTTATTTACAGGCTCCCTTTTTCAATTTACATGTTCTTTAAAGGCTCCCTTTGTCGATTTCCACGTTATTTACAGGCTCCCTTTTTCTATTTACATGTTGTTTACAGCGTCCCTTTTATGATTTACATGTTATTTACAGTATTTTGGAAACCCTCCTGTATTAAATTTACATGTTATTTACAGGCTATCTTTTTCAATTTACATGTTATTTACAGGCTCCCTTTTTCAATTTACATGTTCTTTAAAGGCTCCCTTTTTCGATTTCCACGTTATTTACAGGCTCCCTTTTTCTATTTACATGTTGTTTACAGCGTCCCTTTTTCGATTTCCACGTTATTTACAGCCTCCCTTTTTCAATTTCCATGTTATTGATAGGCTCCCTTTTTTGATTTCCATGTTGTTTACAGGCTCTCCTTTTCAATTTACAGGTTATTTATAGGCTCCCTTTTTCGATTTACATGCTATTTGCAGGCTCCCTTTTTCAATTTACATGTTATTTACAGGCTTCCTTTTTCAATTTACATATTATTTACAGGTTTCCTTTTTCAATTTACATGTTCTTTAAAGGCTCCCTTTTTCGATTTCCACGTTATTTACAGGCTCCCTTTTTCTATTTACATGTTGTTTACAGCGTCCCTTTTATGATTTACATGTTATTTACAGGCTACCTTTTTCAATTTACATGTTCTTTAAAGGCTCCCTTTTTCGATTTCCACGTTATTTACAGGCTCCCTTTTTCTATTTACATGTTGTTTACAGCGTCCCTTTTTCGATTTCCACGTTATTTACAGGCTCCCTTTTTCTATTTACATGTTGTTTACAGCGTCCCTTTTATGATTTACATGTTATTTACAGTATTTTGGAAACCCTCCTGTATTAAATTTACATGTTATTTACAGGCTATCTTTTTCAATTTACATGTTATTTACAGGCTCCCTTTTTCAATTTACATGTTCTTTAAAGGCTCCCTTTTTCGATTTCCACGTTATTTACAGGCTCCCTTTTTCTATTTACATGTTGTTTACAGCGTCCCTTTTATGATTTACATGTTATTTACAGTATTTTGGAAACCCTCCTGTATTAAATTTACATGTTATTTACAGGCTATCTTTTTCAATTTACATGTTATTTACAGGCTCCCTTTTTCAATTTACATGTTCTTTAAAGGCTCCCTTTGTCGATTTCCACGTTATTTACAGGCTCCCTTTTTCTATTTACATGTTGTTTACAGCGTCCCTTTTATGATTTACATGTTATTTACAGTATTTTGGAAACCCTCCTGTATTAAATTTACATGTTATTTACAGGCTATCTTTTTCAATTTACATGTTATTTACAGGCTCCCTTTTTCAATTTACATGTTATTTACAGGCTTCCTTTTTCAATTTACATATTATTTACAGGTTTCCTTTTTCAATTTACATGTTCTTTAAAGGCTCCCTTTTTCGATTTCCACGTTATTTACAGGCTCCCTTTTTCTATTTACATGTTGTTTACAGCGTCCCTTTTATGATTTACATGTTATTTACAGGCTACCTTTTTCAATTTACATGTTCTTTAAAGGCTCCCTTTTTCGATTTCCACGTTATTTACAGGCTCCCTTTTTCTATTTACATGTTGTTTACAGCGTCCCTTTTTCGATTTCCACGTTATTTACAGGCTCCCTTTTTCTATTTACATGTTGTTTACAGCGTCCCTTTTATGATTTACATGTTATTTACAGTATTTTGGAAACCCTCCTGTATTAAATTTACATGTTATTTACAGGCTATCTTTTTCAATTTACATGTTATTTACAGGCTCCCTTTTTCAATTTACATGTTCTTTAAAGGCTCCCTTTTTCGATTTCCACGTTATTTACAGGCTCCCTTTTTCTATTTACATGTTGTTTACAGCGTCCCTTTTATGATTTACATGTTATTTACAGTATTTTGGAAACCCTCCTGTATTAAATTTACATGTTATTTACAGGCTATCTTTTTCAATTTACATGTTATTTACAGGCTCCCTTTTTCAATTTACATGTTCTTTAAAGGCTCCCTTTTTCGATTTCCACGTTATTTACAGGCTCCTTTTTTCTATTTACATGTTCTTTACAGCTTCCCTTTTTGATTCACATGTTATTTACAGGCTACCTTTTTCAATTTACATGTTCTTTAAAGGCTCCCTTTTTCGATTTCCACGTTATTTACAGGCTCCCTTTTTCTATTTACATGTTGTTTACAGCTTCCCTTTTTTGATTCACATGTTATTTACAGGCTACCTTTTTCAATTTACATGTTATTTACAGACTACCTTTTTCAATTTACATGTTCTTTTAAGGCTCCCTTTTTCGATTTCCACGTTATTTACAGGCTCCCTTTTTCTATTTACATGTTGTTTACAGCGTCCCTCTTTTGATTTACATGTCATTTACAGTATTTTGGAAACCCTCCTGTATTAAATTTATATGTTATTTACGAGTTTCCAGGTTAAAATACAAGAAATTTACAGGCTATTTACAGTATGTGCAGGAACAGTTTACATGTCAGTTACATGATCTTAGTCCTTTGCTTTGAAAAATCTACAGTGTTCTCTACATCATTTACATGTTTCACTTGCAATATTTACATGATTTTTACATGGAGCCTCAGAAACATCTAAAAAGGGAAAAATCATGTAAATTATTGTTTACAGTCTCTTGGATTATTTACATGTTAATTCCATGTTATTTACACACTCTCTAGATTTTCAACTTTTCCAGTGATTATTTATTAACACTTGCTTAATTCACTTTAAACCTTGAAACTTTGCCACAACTCATTTTTAATTCATCGTTTTCGCCGGACCCTAAGAGTGATCTAAACAAAATTTACCGCTTATATAAGATAGCCACAAAGCAGAAGGTCTGTGGAACCATTCATGTTGTTGTACTGCCTGTAACAACCAGTTCAAATCCTGCAGGGTAGACAAACTTCAGAAATGGTACTGATTGAGGTGATTACTTTTCACAACATATTGCCCTCACAGTTAGCATAAAGGCCTCATACAGAATAATTATTCCTACAGAATATTCTTACTCGCATGTATATTAAGAGTGATTTTCTGAGAGTGTCGAGAATCGGAAGACAGTCACGAAAAATCGATTTTTCTTTTATTTCGCCAAACATACCTTTGGATGAACTTATTCAAGGAAAAATAGTTCAAAGTTCCAACGATTTATTTTACGGCCAAAATTTAAGAAAGTTCGAAATTTGCATATAATGGCGGTTTTTGCGGCTTGAAATGTTCAGAATTTCACGCTTCTTTACGAAAACAGCGGGGGCGTAAAAACAATCCCATGAAAACAAAGCTTGGCACAAATATTATTTCATTCTTATATTTTAAAATCGTGTAGTAAGTTTCTTGAAGTTTTGTTTGTAGCTTTTTAACGAAGGGTATTTGTACAGACGTCATTTGTGTCTCTTGGCAAG
This sequence comes from Orbicella franksi, assembly GCF_964199315.1. Taxonomy (NCBI): domain Eukaryota; kingdom Metazoa; phylum Cnidaria; class Anthozoa; order Scleractinia; family Merulinidae; genus Orbicella; species Orbicella franksi. The sequence goes on along the minus strand of NC_138148.1, from coordinate 16,156,915 downwards.
GAACAAATAAAGGCCAACTTTGACTAGTATAAATGGCCTCTCGTATATATCATTTGGTCAAAATATCTACATTTTAGGAAAGCTTGGTTATTGTTTTTTTCAGCCGAAGAGTTATAGCTCTGGGAATTAAAATATTCTCCGTCAGTAAAATAAAATGTTACGGCATGTGAGCGAGTTCAATTTTATGCAAATCACAAGGTTATTTCTTGGAAGTCAACGGTTTAAAACAGGAAACAACGATTCACTGTTACTTACGTTCTTTCTGCTGCTATAGAAACGATTTTAACTTCCCAATGTCCTAAAATTCGACAAGGCCGACAATGTCTATATTTGAGATGAGACACTGAATAGCACACAGAGTCTTGGCTGTTTTCATCGTCTTGCTCAGTCGAGAGTCCTTTACAAATATGATAGAATATACGCCTCAAACCGTAGTAAATTAGTTTCTCATATCCATATGCCTCATGTTGACTCATGCGTAAGTAAATCGCTCCCCGTACACTAAATAAACAACTCGAATGACCTCTGAGGTCAGGAGGTCACCTGATATGTCGTTATGTTACTTTTCCCCGGTTTCACATTACCCGCGTAACGCCATGTTCAAGGACGTTTGCGCGAAAATTTTCCAGGAGATAGATTTTTTCTTAATTTTCATAGCAGTCAGATAATGAGTTACTTGAGTCAGAAACGCAAAAATTAATAATTAATTAATTAATTAATTAATTAAAAAAGGGGGTCACCGACTTCGTTTCATAGATAAAACGTGTAGAAAACGACCTGATTTTGAAAATTCAGCATGGTCTACAGGGGTTTATAGTTAAAAATATCGAATGTGAGTCAAAGGAGGCAAACGATCTTATTGGATAGCACCACCGCCTGTGGTTTTTAAAGCAGCGACTATTCGGGTCAGATCTCCAGACATCGTCAGTTACACGGACTATAAGTGGAGATAAGTAATTCCCTTGGCAGGGAATGCGTGATTTAGAGGCACGAAAGGAACGAGCTGAAAACGTGAATCTCACGCGAAAAAAATAAGCTTTGCTCTCGCTGCTCGCATATCACCAGCCTTTGCTAACTAAAACGGCACAGCCTGTGTTTCTGTGTTTTAGTCATTTCAGTCACTTATGACGCTCAATTTTGCTGTTATGATTAGGTTTTAGAAGTAGCGCTAATCCACCCCCAACCCACTCCCAAGAAAAGTAATTTCAAAAGGCGTGACGGCTAATACTCCCGAAAGCAGAATGGAATCTGCATTTGTATACATCGTTTTTACTGTCACGCAATCAAAAAATAAATCGAAAACCATCCAGTGGAAAAAGCTATGAAATTATGATGTTATAGAAGATAACTAAATAAGCCACTCCTCCAAGTATTAGGCCTGTGCGTTTCCCCAAACCTCAGATATTCGTCGAAATGTTTCGCCGATATTTACAGAGCCCAGTATGAAAACGCGATATTGGTGTACCTCCGTGGTACACCAATAAGGCGGCCGGAAGATAGTGTAAACATCCGGAACTTACTTTGGCTATCTAGGCGATTGATTATCAGTATTGATCAAACAAGCATTTACATAAGCACTTTTCCTATTGCTTTAACTTCTAAAAAGGCTCAAAATCATGGGATAAGTATATATTTTTCGGTAAACTCGATCATAGCCTTGTGTCACGCACCTCCATAACCCTGAAATTCAAAATGCTCTGGATTCCAAACGAAGCACGCTATTGAGCTGTAAAATTGTAAATAGATATAAATATACCGCCTCTTGTGCCTGATGAGGACAAAAACCTTGGTGGCTCTTTCGTTTTGGATTATAGAAAGTGATGACGTCACGTGAAAACGATCCACTGAGAGGCACTAGCCTGCGAACAAGCATATATTGGAGAAGAGAAAGTAGGAAAGGAAAAAGGGAATTAGAAGTGCCACTCAAGCCTGTTCGCCGTAAAAGAATCTACCTGGACATACTTTTAAAAAAAGCCATATTAGCATTGAAACGGATGAACTCTGTACTGCTGTAACTGAGGATCATGTATTGAATGTTTGTTTAATTTTTCACACAAAATGTCATGCTGCTCTTGACAGATATCGCAATAACTTTATAAGGAAGTGAACATGTTTGATTTGTATTAACAAGCGCATCTTAAAACTATTAAGAGTACAACTTCAACAAGTAAATAATAAAGTGACATTTTTTTGACGCCTTCAACGACACAGGTAAATATTGAACTCCCTTAAGATATGTGATTGTAAAGTTTTCCAGCAATCAAATGAGAAGGAATGTCTTCAAATATGGCCGGGATAGGAAATTGAACGGTAAATTTGAAAAGAAAATCTCAAGCCTATATAACAGAAATTTCAGATTAGAAAAATAAAAGGATGAAACAAATGTAACTAAGCCTTTGTTTACATAGAGTAAGTTTGTCACTTTTGCTAAGCGACACGAAGCGTTACTGAAAGCAGGTAGCTTGCGTTACTTGAATAGATAACATGCAGAATTTAAAACATTATTATCTTCGGCGGTCCAACTTTTCCTGCAGATAAACGGTTTCTTATTTTTGAGTATTTATCTTTGCGCACGTTTAAATGTGTGCCAACTGTTACTAAGCGCAAAACTATGAATCAGGTCGACATCAAAGAGATCAATCCAGTGTTGAAATTATATCAGGGTATCCTGCATCTATGGACGATATCTTAGAAGCTAACAGTTATGTCAAAATATTGCTTTTTCAATCTTCTTTTTAAATTGAAATGTCTTTAAAGAGATTTTGAATACCATAATTCAACTAAATGCCGTGATGTTCAATACGGCGTTACGTGTGTAATGTGAAAGCGGGGAAAAGTAACATAATGACATATCAGGTGACCTCCTAACCTCAGAGGGCCGTCAATAAAACCAGGAACATGGAACATCCCGGAACATTCCGGAACATTCCGGAACATCCCGGAACATCGAATAATTATCATAATTATGCGAAACATATGCAAAATTAAATTTTTAAAACTAAAATAAACAAAAACAAACTGGTATCAGCTTGGAATACGAAAAGATATTATTGGGGATAGGGGAGTCGGTAGCAGAGGGGTAGGGAACGTTGGGTATTCATTCGACTGACCACAATGAGTGCAGGCTCCTTTTCTTTCCCGCTAATTGCGTCACGTCGCTTTTCAGCACTCTGTTTTTCAACACAAACATGGACGATTCTGACGATGAATGCCAGGTAATTCATTGCGTCTCCTTTTTTGATCTCTGATTTCTTCAATATCTGAGGTGTTTGTCTGAGCATCATACAGTTGCTTGTTAAGTCAGTATTCATAGTTTTGTCCCTATTCCATCTTCATGTTCCTAGAGGCCTAATCAGCCTCATCAACCCGAGTTGAAATAAAGTCACGGTTATCTATCTATCTATCTATCTATCTATCTATCTATCTATCATCCCCAGTTTTCGCGCCGCTCCACTAGGAACGCCTGGCACTATGACCCACTTAGTGCAGACTCGGCCTCCCCGGAAGCCCGAGTAACAAGCAAGTTATTATTAATAAACTAGTGGTAATCAAAGATTTATAGAGCAGCGCGTTCACGTGCGGTTTTCGCATGTCTGGTTTACTTTGGTGGTGTCCGAGTGGCTCGGTAGAAAACTAAGTTTGATCGAATGTCAGATAACGATCTGCTCGTAAAGTTAAACTAGCGATGAATAGATTATAGCTTGCGGTAAAAGTATTTTTAGTTAATTAACATTTTCCAGGAGATGCATTTGAACTGTTGGCGACACTTAGAATTCAATTTCAGATCGCCAACACTTGTAACAAATATTTCTAGAGACAATACAGTTTTGGCCAGCGACCCCGCAAGACAGCGCGCGCGTCGCCAAATGTTTTTAAATTTTGTGTTTGTATTTTTTTACACTGTCATTAGAGGTCGAGCAGTCCGAACTAGTTTAGACAAGAAACTCGATGCCGAAGAGTTTCTATTTCTATCTCATGGAGAAACTATTTCTTCATGAGAAATCGTGTATACGCATATCTTTGTATTGACGTAATGAATTGAATAAAGAAATCACACTCGTATACCCATACTTTTAGGTCTGATTAAGGAGTTCGAACGCCACCACCTTAGTTTTCTGTGAAGAACGAAATCTGGGAATAAAGGACAGTCACGCGACTGCAAGAAATGGATTACTCTTCTTAGTTGCTAGCCTTCATTCATTGCAGTCACTTTCATTTTTCTTTCTTTTTTCCTTTTTTTTTTTTTTCATGTTTTTGTTTTGTTTCTATTTTCCGAGCTAATACCCGTTTATTTTTGTTTGATTTAAATTTTTAAAATTTTATTTTACATATTTTTCGCGTAATGATGATAATTATTCGATGTTCCGGGATGTTCCGGAATGTTCCGGGATGTTCCGGAATGTTCCATGTTCCTGGTTTTATCGACAGCCACCTCAGAGGTCATTCGAGGTGTTTATTCAGTGTACGGGGACTGATTTATTTACTCATGAGTCGGCATTAGGCATATGGATATGAGAAACTAATTTACTACGGTTTGAAGCGTATATACTATCATATTTGTAAAGGACTCTCGACTGAGCAAGACGATGAAAACAGCCAAGACAGTGTGTGACACTCAGTGTCTCATATCATTGTCGACCTTGTCGAATTTTATGGCCGTTTATGCTCGCTGTGTTACTGGAAATATTTTACAGAACAGCTCACGAGGACACTGGGAAGTTAAAATCGTTTCTATAGCAGCAGAAGGAACGTAAGTAACGGTGAATCGTTGTTTCCTGTTTTAAACCGTTGACTTCCAAGGAATAACCTTGTGATTTGCATAAAATTGAACTCGCTCACATGCCGTAACATTTTATTTTACTGACGGAGAATATTTTAATTCCCAGAGCTATAACTTTTCGGGTGAAGAAAACAATAACCAAGGTTTCCAAAAATGTACCCTATGACATGAAATTTTCGCGACACGTTAATTTCGCGAATTTCGCGATTTAAAAAAAATCGCGAAACTAAAGTGACGCGAACAATTAGTGTCGCGAACATAACATGGCGCAAAAATTAAGTGACTTACATTATGTTACTGTTGACATATAATTCCGCCGTTGTGTTTTTGTTAGTAGGGAGTTTAAGCAAATCACTACGGCTGGTGCTACCACGGCTGCCGTGACTGAAAAGGTCTGGGGAGAGTACGTCTCGGTTTAGCGAGTAAAGCGAAATTCAAAGATGAAAGAAACATCGGCTAAGGAGTTTAAAATCTCTTTTATTTAGTTTCTCACAGCCAAATGGTTTCGCTCAAAGGACGATGGCCGTTATTCGCCTTCCTAGGACGAACAGATTATTTCTGAGCGAAAGCGAATGCCAGACACTTTGTTCCATAACAATTTGAAGGATAAAATATATAATTTCTGAGACAAATATCTCAAAGAATATCGAGTGAAGAACACAAATATATCAATACTCAAAGAAGCAAAATAGCGTCGTATAGTTATCCAGATATAAAACATCTTCACTAAACCCTCAAAACAAACTTAACCGAAGAAAAACAACCTCGTGCTCAACACGAATATTTAACGTAACTCACTTCGCCATTCCAACACCTTTGCCAAAACTAAATTCAGGATACGGATTTACAAGCTTATGAGAGGTAACCTTGACACAATCTTTGACTTAAATTGACTTTAAAGGATATAGTATCCGATGGAATTCTTAAAATGCTGAGATGTCCGTTGAAAAGGGCCAGAGAAGCGAGATAAACCCGAGGTAGTAGCCACTACGGCAAAACATCCCAGCTCACGTAGTCAGCTACGGCTGGATGCAACCGACGTGCATGCGCACTGTCTCATTTTGGGGGAAGTTTACTTCCGGCAGCCGTATCAGCGCTAGCCGTAGCGATTTGCTTAAAGTCCCTAATTTTGACGTTATTGTACCTTTGATAACGTCACTTTACTAAATTCAAGGACATGTTGAAGTAACATTGCCAAGGAAATAAACTTTGTGTCACTCAAAACGCGAAGTTAAAGAGATTCAAAATACAAAACTATCGCAAAATCGCAGAATTTAAGTGTCGCGAAATACGCGCACCTCAAAATCACGAAATAAACGTGTTGCAAAAATTTCATGTAATAAGGTAGATATTTTGACCAAATGATATATACGAGAGGCCATTTATACTAGTCAAAGTTGGCCTTTATTTGTTCCTTGCCAAGAGACACAAATGACGTCTGTACAAATACCCTTCGTTAAAAAGCTACAAACAAAACTTCAGGAAACTTATTACACGATTTTAAAGCATAAGAATGAAATAATATATATGCCAAGTTTTGTTTTCATAGGATTGTTTTTACGCCCCCGCTGTTTTCGTAAAGAAGCGTGAAATTCTGAACATTTCAAGCCTCGAAAACCGCCATTATATGCAAATTTCGAACTTTCTTAAATTTTGGCCGTAAAATAAATTGTTGGAATTTTGAACTATTTTTCCTTGAATAAGTTCACCCAAAGGTATGTTTTGGCGAAATAAAAGAAAAATCGATTTTTCGTGACTGTCTTCCGATTCTCGACACTCCCAGAACATCACTCTTAAAACCCTCTAGGAGAAAAGACTAACCATATAGATTGATCTAGATTCACCTTTGCTTTATCCAGTCGGCATAAACCTTACAGGGATTAATTTGAACTAAGCAGTTTTAATCCTCTTTTTACGACGCAGTAATCCACATGCATAGTTCGTTATAATATTGTTACAATGTCAATAAGGTAACCCAGGTTAAACACAATAAGCCAGGGGTGATGTCTTGATGCACGAAACAACAAATTATACAGACTTCTGTGACGATACTAGGCACTACAGTGACATCTTTGACCACACATTACCAGTACGACCAGCAGAGGTTATGCAAGCCAAATTTCCCTTGCCTCCTTCATGAAGCGATTGGCCAGCTTATTACTCTTACTTAATTCAACTCAACTATTAATTAAGATCTTACTGCAAGCATTTAAATCCTCTTTAATCTCCAAAAAGAGTGTTATCAAACGATTCGAGTAGATAGCTAGGTAAAGCAAACCAGGCTCATGATGCCTTGTTGCACGCAATACCAATTTCTCTTATTCAAGCATTCGGGTAAGGTATGGCAATCATTTACATCAGATGATTTTAGCTCAGTAGTATTTCGTGCTTTAGACTAAGAGGATCAATATTGACAATTGCATACTGAGGCAACTTTCGGACCACAGATCGTTGTGCGGCTGTGTCAAAGTTGCTGTTTAATCTGAACTGATTAGGTTATATATACGTCGCAGTAACACCATTTTTGGTCTGACGATAAAGATTTTACGTAAGGTTTAATTTATAAAGCATTCATATGATAGTGAAATTCTTCATTTATTGAGAATGAATCTGCGAACACGTTCAAAAAGACAATTTAATAAAGAGACAAGGACGTTCAAAAACAAATATTTACAGTCATTTGTCACCAGCGTTCAACTGATCCCTAAACATAAGATTTAATCAATATATCTCAATAACGTCAATCTTAAACTGCAAGCAAAATATTTCAAAGTGCGGCTAAACCAAAGAGTTACTAACAGCATTTAAGTACGTTGCGGTGCTCACACCATAGTTCGCGGGCTACAACAATGTAATAACGTTAGTCACAGCTTTGCTCTGTCCACAAAATTGTTCTACAATTTTTAAACGTACTAGACAAAGATAAAAGTGACGTGACTATATTTACTGAGAGGAAACGAGACATTCACAGAAGTAAAACAGAGAGTGAGACCTTTGAGGGCTCAATAACAAGGAAATGATTAATGACTATCCAATTTCCTGCTCAGCTCTAGGCGTAGCACGCGAAATAAAGACGCCGTGTAGAGTAAAACGATGTTCAGGGTAGGTGATCCACGAGGTACAAATGTCACAAATGTACCCTCACACCGCACATGCACATCAAAAGGATGTGGTGAAGGACCAGTAGTATTTAGCTAAATAAATATTATCTGCGCTTTCCGATAACTGAGTCGAAAATGATTGCGTATTTAGTTTCGGCTTACGCTGAAAGCTTTATTTGCGTGATGAAGGCGTAGCTTTTCATTCGTTAGCTTTAAGAGAAGGAATGTTTTTGTCTGGCTCCCATTTTATTCCGAGCAAATTTCTATTTTGGGATGGTTGAGAAACTCGGACAACTGCCAGAATAATTTAGGTAAAATTGCTCGGCGATAATGGCAACGGGAAGCTTCGTCCATTAGACTAATTTTGGTCTCCTTTATCTACAATTCAGTTATCAGTTTTGATAAATATACCGTTTTCGGGCAGCCTTATAAAATCGTATAAAGCTGTTTCACTTAATTTTTTTGAGAATCCGAAACAAGCAAAATAAGATTTTGTTTACCCTTCGCACTAGGCCGACAGCTAATTAATTGCTATTTAATTGCACTTTGTCAAAATAGCAATTAAGACTACATTTCCCTGGGAGCTTGGGCAAAGTTCATAGGACAAAGATTTTTTTGATAACTCGTCAGCGATATTTTAGTGGATTACTTGTTACGAAAGGAATGTATTTGATAAATTCATGCCGACTTTATATTTCCTCTGGATGAGAAATGACCCAAATTTAAACTACGAGAAGTCAGGGCTTTTCGCAGCCATTTTTTTTTTTTTTTTTAAGCGTCACGCACGACTGACTAAACGAAAGAGGGACTACTCGTAGTCTAAGCCAAATTTAAATCCTTAGTGTCTTTCAAGATTTGTGCGATTCCTAACTGGCTTTTAAACAGTGTTTACAAGTCGGACCACATGTAGGTTAGTCGAACTGTTCGTGTTCAAGGCCTTCAGGATATTTGGATGTCTATTCAGCGTGACAAATGAATGGGATTTTACAAGCTTTATGAACTGACAAGCCATCAAGTCGCAAATATGTAATATGTGAGTGGCAGCGAGTTAATAAATTTGAACCTGTGAACCAAAGGCTATATAGCCTGATGTGTCTTTAATAAATAATTTCAAAAGTCGCCCAAAAAGTCTCTTTGCCTTTTGAAGATCTTCGCCCTAAACAATTGAGCAGCGGAGGTTTGAGCTCTTTCTAATCGGTTTCTTCTTTCCTCTTCTCTCTATAGTTCGCGAACTCAATAAACTAGAGAGACTTTTAAAATATTCAGGAAGATGCCGTTTTATCCTTCATTTACGTGCTCTACGCCACTAATCGTTCCACCGACCTTATGATATTATTTACAAGGAATCTCCTCACCATAAGTGGAAGGGTTATCAAACTAAAATATATTTTATTAATCTATGTAAGAAAAGCCGATCTTTGAGCAAAAATTGGAATGAGTAAAAAGTTTCAATTTCTCCCACAATTTGTCTTTAATGAGAAGTGTTTTCTAATAGATATACTATTTGTTCATCCTTCACAAGCTTCACTTCTGATGGACTTTCAAAATCCTCATGCGCGAAGAATAAGTTTGCCTCGTACCTACGTCTACAAAAGATAAAGTGATGGAAAGATTACACTCTGTGTACGTGTTAATCATCTTAAAATACACATTTAAGGCTTTATTAAAGAGCTGAGAACCTTTCTAGAACGTTTCGCCTTTTTGAAAATAACTTAAAATCTGTCAGTTTCTGACAAAAAGTGACTAAGTGACAATGAAAAATGAAGTGCTAATTAACTGTTTTGTTGTTTAATTTTCTTTGCAAGGACGAAATACTCAAAGGAGAGCGACAATCCCTTGTTTTTCGGCATTTTGATTAAGTGGGAGAGCCGATGAGGAGAGTTACGGCGAGCGAGAAACTGATGACAATTCAAACGACCTCCTTGGATTAAAGCTCTGTAAGATCGGGGCAAGAACAATTCGTAATCTCGGACAATTTGGCAACTGATTGAATCTGTCCATGGATTTCTAAATTATTGCAAATATGAGCTTGACAAACAAGTACGGGCTAGCTCATTGAGTTCAAAGGGGAGGGGGAGGGGGGGACCGAAGGCTTCATAGAAACTCCGAGATAAACTCCGTCCCCACCCAACTGAAGTAGTACCACAGGTCAGTTGACAAGGCACCCCCACTTTAAAAAAAAAGAAACATACGCAGCTGGTTTAAAAAGTAATTTCCGCTTCAGTTTATGAACAGTCCACTTGTCCCGTGGTTGACTTTGTCCAACTGATTAACCACGAAAATGGAATATGGGATCTCTCCTTCTCATTTTATTTGTAGGTAAACATATCTATTTACTTGCATTAACAAAGAGAAAACAGGCCTTGACTATTTCACTCATTCGTGGCTCTCAGTCCGAGGCCTTGAAATTGTGAGTCAGAATAATGAGTACATCACAATGTATTTACTATAGAGTTTCACTTCATAGTAGTTAGAAATAATATTAAGACAAAAGAAACCCAAATACTTGCACCTGTTTTTCCTAATTTTGGTTACGTGAATCCAAATACTTCCACCTGTTTCTCTTATTTTTGGTTATGAAGATTTAAAGCGATTTTAACGAGGTTTGTTCTGCTGATCAGAAGAGTTAGCCGCTCAGCGTCGGCATCGGCGTCTTTACGAGTCCGCAGCTTTTTCCTTCCCAGATGTCGATCAAAATAAAATCTGAAAAACGTTACCCTCGTGCAACGAGCTTTCTCCCGAATCAAACACCATGTTGTCCGACAAGAAGGTCTGATATACTCAACGGACTCATTTAAGCAAACAGAAAATGAAGTGTCGACCACAATAAATAAATAAATAAACAAATAAATAAATAAATAAATAAATAGACATTTATTTATCTTCTCCTTGGATTGACAGCCATTGCATTTCGGGCCTAGGGTAATAAAATACTGATGTTATCTCAGAAATGCGCCCTAAATTCGCAACAGGAATCTTTGTTCATCGCTGATAAGCTTGCCTGAACCCATCTATGACTCTTATACTTCTGTTGTTATACCGAATGAATTTATCGAGCCGTCCACGGTGGCCTATGAAATCAGTGACAAAAAAGATTGCCTAAATCCCATTTTCCTCGATCGGTACCAACTAAAAAGGCGTAGTTTATAACTTTTGCTCTTTTTTGCAAGGTGCGTGAACTGAACTTCGATGGGAGATGTTAATGTTATAGTGGTAAGCTACATGTGCAGGAAAAAGCTGATTCGTTTCGTTTTGGAGGCGGGGAAAATCCGCCGAGTTCGCTTCGCCAAAATACACTTTGTTATCGCGCCAGGTCAGTTCAAAAACGACAAGCCTCTGTACTTGTCTTTGTTTTGGCGAATTTCTAGAAAAATCATATGAGGGAATTGTTTATCAATATTATCCAGTAAGAACTGTGAAGAAAGTTCCTTACGCTTGCAACAAACAGACGTAACTGATACTGTCAGATAGCTGTACGGAAAAATGTATTAATTACATGCCAAGGGTCATTTCAAACTATCGAATTTGAAACTTAATTATTTTAAGCGTGCTTTTCATTTCGAGTGCGGATAAATTTTGCCTCAACTCGTTTGATACAGTTTTTTGTGTTTTTGTTTTTTTTTTTGTTTTGTTTTGTTTTTTTTTTTTTATAGCATTTACAGGCATCAATTTAAGCCCTGCACATTCTTTGTGAACAAAATTTAATCTCTGAACTTAATAAACGTAAGCGTCGCGTAATCTTAATCTCAGTCTGTCTTTTCTTATTTTTCCTTAGCCTTCTTACTACTATCCCTGTATTTCATTGTAATGTTCATGCACAATAATTGATTTTTGTTGCTCTAAACATTTTCAACATTTTATGAGTCTTTGAAAAGGATGATACCACATGTCAGTAAGTTTCCATGGAAACTCTGTCGTATGACTTGATACGCTCCCTTACGTTTTTCATCGGTCGTTCAAACCCTTGGCACTCCAGATGCCCTGTTTGTAGAGTTGAGCACTAAAGGAATTTAATCTCTCCACGGCCACCGGCAACTCCACCAAGAAAAGGACTTCGAAGGAGCAGAAAATGGCGTTTTTAAAAAACCGTGTTTCCCCAGGGCCACTACGCCCTTCCACTACGGAGGCTGAAACTGAGTTATCGGACTCCTTACCTCTCGACGAAAAAAGCACAGACAACTTTAATCATGATAAAGACAAGGAGACCTCCACTATTGATTATCGTGGCTCTAAGGAATGTCAAGAAAGACTTGATGGCATTCCCGAAGAGGAGGTGCACACCGAACCGAGTGGTCTGAATCAAAATGGGAAATTAAGCGCTAGAAGTCATTTTTCAAAACGCAACGCGTGGTCCAACCCTGAGGAAATTAACTCGTCTGGACGACATCATGGTTGTGATCGACTGATTTTGTTGGCTATGTGTTTCGTTTCTGCAGCGTCACTTTTGCTGACCTTGTTGATGCTATTTGGCATAGTTGCACCTCTGAATTGCGCCTACTCTGGAGAAACAGGTATTTCCAATTATTTCCTGTGCATAACTTTATTCCAAAAAGAAAGCTATAGATTAAATTTACTAAACGAAACTTCCCAACTTCTTTTTCCCGAGAAGCCCTAAATTATGCCAATGCATAAGCTTTCAAATTTATTTCAAATTTACTTTTGAACATTTCGACTGCTGCCATTTCGTGTATCTACGAAGGGATGTTGAAGTGAGTGAAAAAAATCCTCGCATTGTCTTTTTTACTCATGTTGTTAAAGGATAAATGTATTAGTTGAAAACCTAGTGCTTTTAAAATTGCTCTAAATGGTGTTGAATCCTATCGTTGTTTTGAAATCAAACTTATTAAGGACAACGTCATTTCGCTTATTTACTTACGATAGCGAAATAAGAATCACAATAGACTATGGTTTGTTTAGCCCGTTGCAGAGTCGTCCACAATGTTTACTATAAACTACTCCAATTTCTCAGGTCCCCAACGCAGATGTCTGATGGGCCTCAAAACTCTAGATCAAATGATTGACAACCTTGGAGGGCATTTGGTACGGAGTATCTTTGTTTTTAAATTTCGACCCGACACCAATTTTTGGACACTAGCAACAAAATCACCAGTCCGTAATGAAATAGTTGCAAAGCAGTTGCTATTTACTGCTTGACGATTATAACATTCAAGACATGGACTGAAGGCTTCGTCTATAAACAATCAGGAAGGTGCGCGCGAATTTTATTGACTTGTCCAAGTCATGATCATCAAAGAATTTACATTGAACCTTACACAAGCGCTGTATATTTTCTTGAGGAAATGAAAATATAATAGCATTTTAATAGATTCCAAAGTGAAGAATTGGTCATCCTATTTTTGTTATGACTACTAAACAAAGGAAGCAAAAGTTTCAGATTTCGATCATCTTAGCCGGGTTTGTTTGCTAGCTATTCTACTCAAATCACTTCATTCTCAGTCATTTGAACGAACTTTTTTTTTTTAGTTGAGTCTATAACATCCGATAAAATTGTTATTTGAGGACTTAAAGTTTTCAGCAAAGGTTATCAACGGTAAATAACGCTATGTTTATTTGGCGAATGGACTTGCAGTCTTCAGCGTTCTGCTCGTGAGTAAACAAATAGCACTAATTGCTTTTTTTAGATTCTTCGAGTACCACGACAATGCATGACTCTTTTATTTTTGGTCTTCAAAAACAATGTTCCTGCAGCAAATTGTTCTCGTTTTAAGATTAAACCATATTTTATGTTACTGTGGGCAACATATTTTATTGATCATAAATATTGTTGTCTCTGATACCACGCTTATTAAGTACTTAATTAAGTACTTGGACTGAGCAAATCTGGGGATCCGTCAGCGGAAATGTGCCAAAAAACTGAAATTTGCTGGTTGCAACTGCATAAAAAGTCAAATTTTACGGTAAATAAAGTCTGATAAAATTGAAAAAGTCTTAGTACTGCTTTATTACGGCAGGAAGCTTCTTAACTAATGATTCCGGCTGTTTGCATGCAAACGGGCCGCTAATACTGTTTACAATTGTTCATAGAATTGTTAATTTTCCTGAATTTAATTATGGTTTTGCTGAGTCTAAATGGCGTTATTTCTAGCCAAGGGGCTAGAATCATATAGCATTTTAACAGGTGAGATGTTGTCTGGTTTTCATTCGGTCTGTTCGCGCCACTTTTTTGCGATCTTATATCAATAAACCACATTCTTGAACAACCGCATACGTAGCTTCCACAACAAACAAAAACATTAAGTTTGACTGAATGCTGTTTTAAAAATGTGGAAAACCTTCCGGAGAAAAGTAAGTACGGTAATATCTACTCTGGTGGAGGTCGATATGCTGTGGTTAACGACTAACATCAAGTAAAGTGGAATGATCGTAGACACTTATCCGTCTTTTCCAACAGAAGCGGTCGTTCCATTACTGAGGACCCCGCACCCATTAGCTAGTATTAGCTAATGTACGTATCTCGATGAAGTTGCTGTCAGAGCTGTCCTTTATATAGACTGCACATGCCTGAATTTTTATTGCTGGGGTTGAACTGATAAGGGTGATTTAGTCTAGTCTTATCTCGCTATTCGGCGGGTTCAAAGGTAGCTCTGAACTGCAACTAAAACAGATTGATTCAAACTTGGGCAATTAACTGTTGTTAATTTTCATTTGCCATCAGACGCGACGTCTTTTCGGAAATTTCCTTACGGGTCTGCTCCGACAAGTATACATATTAGCAATACTTGATGACGCTAAATCATCTTCATCACATAACTTGTTAGCGGCTCAATATTTATTTCCCAGGCGCTTTGCTTTGTTTACTCTCGCTCACAACGGGTTAAAATTTCGGCGAGCCTTATGTGGAAGAAACCTATTCCGCGTCCCAGAGTTGTTTAACTTAACTTGTTATTTAAATTGATGTTCGTCTCTAACAACTAAATACAACATAGTGCAGCACCACAGTATCTACAATATTCGTTATTTGTTATTGGGAACTATCCTGCTTTTCGTGAGCCATGGGCAATCTATAAAATCTGCTTATTTAACAAAATTTCAAGTTTGTCCTTGCCCCACGGTTGTGTTATATTTTTATGTTGCTTACGTTTTCTTTAACTCAAATTTTGCTTTTGGCGGATAATACTGCTAAGAGGACTGTTAAACTTTCATTGATCAATACTACCACTCTTTGTCACAACAATAAACTGGCAAATGCCCAATCAGTGAGAAACACGTTTTTACTGTTTTCCTGACATAACACGTTATCAACAAAAGTTTTTTTTTTAAAAAAATCATTAATTGATTTAGTGTTTATATCTCAAAAAAAAAAAAAAAAAAAAAGAATGGGCAGGTTGAGATACAACCTTAGTTAAAAAAAAGAAAAAAAAAATTACATCTATGTTGGGCATATGACGCATTTCCTATATTCAATGCTCTGCTTGGCCTCATTCGTTTGTTTCCTTTACCAACAGGAGGTGATCCCACGGTATCTAAGGCCCAGCATGCAGAACTTTCGAAGAATGTACAAGAAATGAAAAAGAATTTATCTTCTCTTGAAGAAAATTCGGTAAGCGATACAGCACTTCAATAGTTGGTTGGCACCTTAGTGCATTCAACTAACTTTCATGTTTATTGTTTGGTTAACTTCCTACTTTCCCAATCCTCCCCCGTCCTGACCGTACAGCATGTATGAACTCAATAATCAGTTCCGTGCTGATTTCTGAATTCCCTAAAAATGGGAGCGAGGGTATAAGTCAGACAAGTTTTTGAAATCACACATTTCAGGAGTCCATGAGCATGGGCTCCTGTCCATTTCTACTTGTACTGTAACCTCGGTATCTCGAGCAAGTGCAAAATTTTGCAACCACCGTAACAATATATAATAATGTGAAGTGGATTGGGAAGCCACGCGGGAAAGATTTTCCTCCCTTAAGATTATAATAGTCAGCAAAGCCGGATCTCGTTTGAACTAACAATAGTGGCTTCCCTGTTCAAAGCCATTGCTAAGGAACTATTTGGAAATTTGTTTCTTTGTGCCTTCTTTCTTTATGATAGGTGGCCACTCAACTGGAAACGTTTAAAGCAGAAGTGAGTTTACTACAAATTCCTATCGACGTTGCTATTAATGTCAGACAAAATGTCATAGGTGTAGCAAATTGATATCAATATATACAACCATTCGCGAATTAGGTTCGGCGTATTGCTTTTCAAAACGTCGCGCAAAAGACATCAGTTTGTTGTTTACTAGAAATCGTTTTTCCTTCATATTTGGCCAACAATCTTGCCGAAATCAATTTTTTTTGTAAGGTTAAGGAATACCACTGCGACGCACGGCTTATAGGCGTAGTTTAAATTGCAAATAATCGTAAAAACTCTCTCGACGTATTTTTGTGAGTTAAATAAAACTGACTTGAAATTGACTTGACTTGGTCCATAAAATTCGAACTCGGCCAATATTTCCGAGGACTTCACCCTAGTTCAATAACAAATATACATTCGTTTCTTATATATATATAATATCGAGTAAACCATTAGGAAAAGCTGCGAGGATTGGGAATTAAGTTCGTTCACCATGCTTGCACGTTTTATTTCCCTTTTGTTTTTCGAAAATGGCACCTGTAGCTCAAAACGCAAATTGCGCTGGATATAATAAAACTATATATTAAGAGAAAACATAAAACCATATTCCTTAACGTCGGTTGGTTAAGTTCATTAACCATGAGTTGCACGTTCCATGTCGCTTTCTGCCACTGTAGTTCAGTACGCAAATTGTGCTGGATATAATGCAACTATGAACCGTAAGAGAATACATAAAACCGTATTTTTAACGATGATTGTGTTTACTCATGACAGATCACAGCACAGCTGGATGAAGTGAAAACTGACGTAAGTTTTTTTTTTCATCGTACTGACCTCCTCGCTGTCTCCTAGACAAACTTTATAACTTACAAAACAAATCTGCTCAACCTTTGAGCATGAGATAGTTTCCCCTGATAGTTCACGAAGTTATATCAATTTTCACTTCTAACTGCAGACAGTACTGTTTCGGCCTTCTGGGCCTCACTTCGTTACTTCCCATACGCCTTAGCTTTTTATACACCCCAAAAGACTAATGCTGTAAATATAATTAGCCTGACGTATTCTCTTTATATTCATAATTATAGCTTAGTGTCTTATTTCCATTTTCTAATGGTCAGAGACAAATAGTAATAGAAATAGAAAAATTATTTAAGAAAGGAAAAGGTGAACGTCTGTTCCTTTATGGTAGGTTACAAAGGAGCTGGACACCGTGAAAACCAAAGTGAGTATTCTGCTCGTTTGATGAAGTACTTTGTTACTGTTAATTGCCAGTGATACTAATATGCCTAACTGGTTCACATGCAGTGCGAGATACGTGAGGCATTGAACCAAATCTTCTGTTTCAAGGTCATTCTCATAAATAAAGACATTTTTGGTGAATCAAAAACGAGATTGTGTTCCATCATTTTACAGCTTCAAGAGATTGAAAGAAAGGTTTTGACTGCAGGAAGCACTAACTCTTCAGTTCAAAATCAGGTACATATTAAAAACTAAATATTGTTGCATAGTGAAAACATGTGACTTGTATGGTACACTCATATCGGTAGACAGTGTACTGATCTACTGAGTTTTAACGTTTTTAACGTTTTTTTTTTTCTCTGTAGGACTTAAATACTGCAAATGTCTTGCTCGCGATACAGAATTCTTCCAAAAGAATTGACAACTTATCAGCTCTTTGGCAGGCATTGAATGCAAGTGTTAGTGCACAAATGATTGACGTTGAACGAAACATTCTACAGCTGGATCAAAAGGTAATTGGGGGAGAGCACAGGGCATAGAACGCAACAGCAATCAAAACTTACTGTAATTATATCCAGTGTTTAAAAGCGAAGTAATCCAGGACCATTAAAAATGTCAACATGTTGCATGTTCAAAGCCACAAGCGCGTGGAGCATGAATTAAATCTTAACTTTTATTATTCATTCCTGGCAAGCTGCGGCATACATATCTCAACAGATCTCATCAAAACCCAGTTATCTCTGCACATAATCTCTTGCTCTGCGTTTAACGTTCTTTAAGACACCTTCCTTGATCTAGCGGAATTGAGAAGTAAAGTGGAACCTCGTCTTACGGCCAACCTGTCAATACGGCCACCTCGTTATTAGGGCCACTTTATTCTGGCCCGAACAAAGGCTCAGTCAGTCACTTTCTTATTTAAAGAACCCCGTTAATACGGCTAGACTTTTGTGGCCTGTTGGTGACTAGATTAACGGGGTTCCAATGCAGAAGTGACTTCGGCTTTGGTTTTTATATTGGCCGGCTTTATCGAAGGACATCTCGTGTTGCGCTGTCCTCAAGAATAATTTGTCGTGTTTGGTAAGATTACAACAAGTTTAGAACGGTGATGTGGTTTCCAGGCTAGCTGTATCATTTAAACCGTATAAAACCTAAATCTGCTGTGATGGGTAAAGTTTCCTTCCGTAGACAACTGCACTGGAATATGTGAATTGTCAAGGCTAAAATGGTGAGCGTGTTAACCTCCCCAAGGACTACATGTATAGCAGGTTTTTTTGTTGAAAGCCAAGTCCAAAAAAACAGTTATCCATCGTTACCAACATCAACATGCGAGTCTTGTGCGCTATGGCAGCAGCTAGCCATGAACGGAGTAAAGCAACCCGACGCTAGAAAAATAACGGCATTAAAGATCCCTAGTAATTTGGATTCTGTATCGATTTATCCTCGGGAGTCGGGAAACCAAGTGTTAGACCGTTATGATTTAAATTATGTGGGGAAAGAGCTTAAGAACGTTAATTTCGCGCGAAAATTTTCCAGTCGATAGATTGTTTTAAAATATACCTGCGTCAAGAAATGCAAAAAAAATTCGAGTCACCGATTTCGTTTCAGAGATAAAGCGTATGGAAAATTACCCTGATTTGGAAAAATTGGCGCACGTAATTCAGCATGGTCTACAGGGGTTTATGGTTAAAAATATCGAAGGTGAGTCAACGGAGGCAAACGATCTTAGCCCTATTTTGCAGAAGTGGGTCTGTTGAACCGTTCAAGAGGCATTTTAAACCGCCGCAGAGATAAACGAAGAGCTGAAAGAGCGGAATTCGATTGTGCATTTTGCAAGAAATTCAAACTTCTAATCGATAGATTTTCTTCATTTTTTCGTTAAACGTGGAAAATCGGTAGTGAAAATGATTAATCAAAAGAAAAATAGGGGTCACCGAACGTCCATGATCGTTAAATCCAGGCAAAGCTATAGCAATGGCCATCTGCTCTATAATTGTTCGTTTTATTACTTAGCGCGCGCTCGATGCATGGCGTGGAGGCGCAGAAACAATTAGCGCGAACGTCCTTAAGCTTATTAGGCCTCACACTTCCCAGTTACATTGAAGTATAAGGCCAATATCTAAGATTTGTAAGGGGTAAAGTCTGCGTCAGGGCAAAGTGACGTCCCATACCGCCGAAGCTTGGGCGCCGTTTCCTTATCATTAAGCTACTAGAAGTATTTCAGTCTACTTCCCTCTGATTGGAAGGCAAGTCCGCTTCAGGGTTACCGCAAGCTTTGAATTGTCTGGTATTCATTTATGCACCTAACGTGTGCAGAAGCACTTTGTGCAAAACTGTGTCTTTCCGAAGAACGCAACACGCCCTAGCAAGGGCTCGAAACCGGACCTATTGTTCTGGAGTTCACCGAACTAAATAATGGGCCACCGTGTCACCCATCTTTCACTCTAGGATCATTAACAACTCTCTCTTTTTTCTTTTCTTTTTTTTTACGTTAGGTAACTAACATAAGCATTATAAGCAAGACTCCAGGTCCCAAAGGACCGCTAGGATACAATGGTACACAGGGCCCTCCTGGACCACCGGGATACAATGGTACCCAGGGTCTTCCTGGATCTAATGGATCACCAGGTACCCAGGGCCCTCCTGGACCTTCCGGACCACCTGGCTCTGGCAATCTCACACTTTGCTCTTACGAAAAAGAAACCAGCGCTGGCAAAACCCCGGATACATATGCTACCGCGGTCGTCGAAAAAACTGAATCAAATGTAGGTTTAAAACTAACTATAGTAAAGTCTGGCTTTTTCCCTATGAAACATGAAATTATGTAATATGTTAAATAAATTACTTTGTTATTAACTTCATCGACTATTTTATATGTTGCAGGGTAAGAAGCTTCTTGGTGTTAACTGTGACTCGAACGACGCAAAATTTGTGACACTTTCGAGCAGCATATCTGGTGGAAAAAGAAAATACGAGTGTACATGCAAGGGTACTCTGACTAGTGGGGACTCCCAGATGTATTGTTACATTCACTACTGGGAGTGTCCAACTTAAAACAAGGGGGGCTCACCCGTTGTCAACTTTAACATTAGCATCAATTAAAGAGGAAACGTGGGTTTCAGAATTTATCGTGACACTAACAACTGAACAGCATTACGACTGTGGCACCTTATTTGTACAGTGATGAGCCGGTTACATATACGCACATTTTTCAAAACTATTTACACAGAAATGGCAGTCATTAGTGGGTGTAACCGTTTCATCAAAATACCTTTCGTCGTTGTTATATATAGTGTCATCACTATACACCGTATTAATGTTTGAGAACATTCGTAAGGAGTGCATAAAACGCACACATTAGGCTATTTTGGAACCTTCAGGATTGGACTGACGCAACCTTGAACTGGAAGCTGGTTACCTGTAAACATCATCAAAAACAGTATCATATCATTTACATTTGAAAATATTCCCTACAGGAATAACAAATGCCTGTTCAAAGAAATCCATATGGGTAACGCAGTTAGGGGACTATAGCGGACCGTGATAAATTATACCTATCGACCAATGAAAGGGCACGTCCATGCACTATCTTTAAAAATATAAATATCCCATAACCAAAGTAAGGAAAAAGTTCAGGGAGGGCAAGTTAAGTAGTTTAACTAAATACTAGTGTGCATGTAACTGTTGTTATTGCACATAATGCATATACAGATTGATTGAGTCAGTTATAACCTAGACTACGAGTAGTCCCTCTTTCGCCTAGTCCGTCGTGCGAGACGCGAAAGAAGACCGCGAGAAATGGCGAGAATGGCCGCGCGAAATCCTGGAGGCGAGGAGCACGCGCGCTCCTAGCCCCCAGGATTTCGCGCGGCCATTTTTTTCTCGCGAATTTCTTTCGCGTCACGCACGACGGACTAAGCGAAAGAGGGACTACTCGTAGTCTAGTTATAACCTCCACTAAACACATTACAACATTTACACATCCACTGGTTCTTACGAATAGAATAAGGTCAATTTCGTGCTTAAGTTTGTGGAACTGGTTAGAATATGAAAAGAAAAGCGAGACTGTAACGAAAAATCTGCCTGCGTTTGTGAAAAAGGGCATCAGAAGGATCGTGACTAAGACACCACACGAGTACATACGAGTAACATACGGGTAACATACGACTACATACAAACCGTGATACGGTAATACACAGTTTATATGCGAATACGATGGTTACATACGAATACCTAGGACCAACATATGATGGCAGGAGGGTAATAAACATGAAATTCACCATTTTTCTCTTTACATTTCATCTTACATGAGCGCAGGTCATGTCTTGCACGCACACGCGAGCGCGCAAGTGCCACGCACACGGGCGTACCACACACATGTGCCTGTGCCACATACATGCGTTCTCCGTACGCGCTCCATACGCGCGCCACATACGCACAAACAAACCTGAGCGCTGATGTGATATGATGCGACGTTGCGCGTCAAATATACGTAGATTACGATGATAGCACACAAGATTTAGGGCGTGTAAGTATCTCATAGAATTATTAGTAATAGCATAGTAAAAGCTTCGGGGTGTGTGTGTGTGGCGTGCTGTTACGGAGGGTGGGGGAGGGGGGGGGGGGTATCTTTTCATCCAATGAATTGAACCCTTCTCCCTTTCCTCAGGTAAGGGTTAAAACAGTCTAACTTTTTTTCAAATTTGCAAATTTTGGTTATTCACTGAACATAAGTATATTAAAAATCCATATATATTTTAACCCAGATTTATTGGTTATGTACAATAACATACCTTTCCATAGTGCAAGTCAGAAAACGGTTAAATAAAGCCTGGAAACAACAACATTACTTTGAAATGAGTTTTCCACTTCTCAAAGCATTAATCAATGTATATTGATAATTGAACAACAACCTATAAATTCGTTAGGCGGGTAACTGTAACCAGATGTACTCGAGAACTGCCACAAAACCTAACGCTATGAAAACCTGTCTCATGATTTAAAAAAGAAAAACTTATGAACTTTATTGACTATACAATAACAAAATCATGATGTAGATTAAGATGGTACATTTCATGTTTATTACCCTCCTGCCATCGTTTGTTGCTCCTATGCTTTCGTATGTAACCAGTATATTCATATATAACCTTTATATTACCGTATTTGTCTGTATGTACTCGTATGTTACTCGTATGTACTCGTATGTACTCGTATGTACTCGTATGTACTCGTATGTACTCGTATGTACTCGTATGTACTCGTATGTACTCGTATGTACTCGTATGTACTCGTATGTACTCGTATGTACTCGTATCAGTTAATCGTTTGTACTCGTATGTTACTCATATGTACTCGTGTGGTGTTTTAGTCACGATCCATCAGAAGAATTATCTGTCTGGTTGGATATGCGTGTAAAATTTGAACTTTTAGTATAGGCACACATAATTTTGCCAAGACGATGTACATGTATGGTTATTTGAGCGACGAACGGAAGCCTTGCCGAAATCGATTTGTAGCGCTTGTTCTACTGGTCCTCTGGTTAGCATAAAATTGCTATCGTGATTATTCTACAATAAAATATAATCTCAAAGTTTGACAGGTTAGATGGTTAGGATATTTTTTTCAAAGCATAAAAATTGCAACTGAATAACAACTTTTTCAAATGGTACTATTGAAATACAATCGGCAACCAGTGTTGATTTTTTCTCAATGTCAGTCTTTCTTGGGGTCATCTACGTTCTAGGTGAGTAAAGGTGCATTTTATCACGTTCCCTTTACTAGGACATTTGTTAATCCTTTTCAATGTTTAAAAGCCTTGAAGTGGTATAATGGTGGCCAGAAAAAGTACAACCAGAAGAGATAAAATTAGACCACGCCAAAGCCCAATAGAAAATAAAAATACAGAAAAATATACGGAGCGATGTAAAGAGGAATTTTGGTGATATAAAGGAAGGAATATATTTCCCAGCTCCTCTCCCGACCATCCTTTAAAAAATAGACTCGTACTTCAAACAAGAGTCTTCCCGCTTCTGTCGCACCATAAAATATGTTTTAAAGCTGGAGGTTCATGTTTCTCTTGTAAACTGACGCGAACGTGTGCAAGTGAACGTTTTGAAAAGAGTTCAACAGATTAAATGGTTTGTGCTTGAGAATAGACAAGAGATCTTTCGCTGATGTCGTGTCTGGAAGTGGTAAGATGAGTAATAAAGATGCGTGCAAGTAATAAAAACCAGGAGTTTCGAATTTCTCAGTTGGAAGTACCCCAAATCAGGACTGACCTCAATTCATCTAGCTATTGTAGGCTCGTTTCTTCTGGATTTCTTCTCTCAGCGACTGACATCCATTACAGCCTGGAGTGTTTTGACTGGAGTCGGCATCGTTTATGAATTCATTAGCAAAATCGATTACCGAAAGGTTTTCTCAAAGTTCCTTGGGTGTGTGAGTGATACATGTAGGTGGTGTCTTGAGAACGGCGTAATGAAAATTTGAAGAGATGGTGTCTTTAACCCACAAAACAAAACACAGCTACAGCATGCCTTGAAAAGTACTACTCAGAACAATGTGGTGCCTTGATTTAAAACAAACCACTTGTAACAGTAATCCGGAAAAACAGAAAAACCGTCCAAAAACAGTCCAGCAGTCCAATGGGTCAAGAGTCTACTAGTCTGGTCCATAAATTATCCTTAGCCAGGTCAAAGCTTTGAGATTATACAAGTTTTCCCAAATCAGTCAACTGAACTGACATTACAGAGTGTGTGTGGGCAAGTCAATAATGTTTCTGTTTCAGATCAAATATATCTTTCAAATACTCGACGCCTTTGATGGATGTCTCCACGCGATCAGTCAAAGGATGCAGACGTTGGTGCATGTCCACTAAACAATAGAACTGAAGGTCAACAAAGAATATCACATGACGGAACATGTGTGACGAACAAACTATCTCTTCTCTAGTTGGAATAAAATTACTGTCTCACATAGGAGAAAAGAAATACCAATCGCTTAGTTTCTTATCATTAGAAGATGAATAAGGGGCATTCCACAGAGGAAAACCTTTATTCCGAGCCGGAATCAAAACAACAAAAAAAGAAAAAAGTGCCAGGCGCCGCAAAGTGTTCTCTCCTGCCCCTGGTTACCATTCATCAATGAGGCCTTATTAGGTAGGGGTTTTCAGGATACTGGATATTAGGGTAAAAAATTGACAGGAATCACGAAATTTAGGGGAACCATTAATGGGGGAGAGCATGTTTAGATCAGAAAAAACGGGACATTAATTGAGTAGGAAATCGTTAAGCTGCAATTAACAGGATACAAGATAATTAGGCCAAAAATTAATAGGACAACAAATAAAATGGGGATAGAATTCCAATAAAAATCCTCTTACTTGTTTTGTTGTTCAGCATTATACTTGTGTCTTTCGCTGTTGCGAAAGGCAACAGACTGGCAAGCAGTGCGCAGGAAGTAATGGTAAGCGGCATTTTATTGAAACTCCTATATTTCTAATTGCCGTTCCACTTTTGCATAATACAAGGAAATGTTAAGATAATTACTGAAGAACCATTTACAGTACGGTTCATGTTGACTTGTTCCTGAAAGAGAAAACCTGTTTGACAAGGCCAAAATATGATATAGCGACAATCGCGGTATTCACCCGGTCCTAGCAACTTCTGCACTTCCAGTCCCTGCTAAAGAAATTAAACCTGAAGGCTGGGTCCTGAAGGTGACGAAAAAGGCCACTCGTTTCAATGAAAAACAAAAAAACTACTTTGAAGAAAAGTTTTCTTAGGTCAGGAGACGGCCATAAAGTCGAAGCTATTAGTCTATCACAAAAGATGAGGTACGCAAAAGATGAGGACAGAATTAGGCGGTTCACGTTAGATGAGTTCCTGACTTCTCGCCACGTTCAATCCTTCTTCTCCAGAATGGCCGCGAAGCTCAGAAACAGACAGGAGGAGGTCCTCCACGATGACACAACAGCCCGCTAAGAATCAAGCTGCAGATATTCTTTACAAGTGTCAGTGAACTCATCCAATTGCTTATGACTCGTTCAACTTGTGTGCCTTAGACGTATCTAAGCCATCTATAATGGTTTTAAAAAGCTAAGCGTCAACATGTTTCGCTTAATATGCGAGTATTTTGATCTAGATGTTTGCAACATCCCAAGATCGCGTAAAGCGCCCTACATAGAATTGAAGACTAGTCTTGTGCAGACATGCAGCTGTGCTCCATCACAGAACTGAACGACTTTAGCGGCTGAAGGGTGTCCCAGGATCATAAAGAACGGTGTCTACTAAATACAAAAGTGTTTTCCGCCAGATTAGGAAAGCTTGGAAAAAGTAGATCTTAGCTAGGGTATTGGAATCCACAAATAAAAGTGGGGATAGCCATCAATTTTTCCGAGATAATTAGCCTTGAATCTCCAAGAAAACTGCTGACGTTAACATTTTTCAGAAAAAAAGGAAAAGATATTTCTTCACAGATTTTCCTAGAGTTCGCCTTTACATGCACAAAGCTAAACACATTAATAAACATCTTAAAGTACATGGTAAATGGTAACATAAAAAACAACTCTTGGTATGTTTTTAATAGCAAAATCGTCGCAACAGCCCTTTTAGTGTCCCTGGACAGCTCTCTTCTGGCTTAGCCAAAATACAGTCTACATAGCTTTTCCTCACAGTCAAAATTTATTCACGTGTTGAATAGGCTTGCCACTTCCATTTCATAACATAAAATGTAGCGGTAATCACACGTTTTCAAACATTAAATGAGTTGTTTCACCCTTTCGAAAACTTTGTCGGTTGCCTGTTACATTTTTTTCCTGTTACCTCCCTAGGAAGTCAAACATTAACGTCTCTCGCACATGTTTAGCGCGCGCATACGCCATCTGCAGTTGGATATGATTTCTTTGACGGGTACGTTAACAGCTAGTTTTTCAGCTGAAAGCCCTTAACAGTTAGTGCTTGGCGATATGCTGCTTTTCTGGTAATCCTGGTTTTAGTACAGGTTCGTATTTTATTGCGATATTTGTTTCGGCACGCTTGGTAGCGTAGTTGATTATTTAAAACCAAGCGCGCGCCTGGCGTTTAAATCATGCCTTACATACATGCACAGACCGTGTGCCACAAAAAAGGAGGCACCTTCCTTAACTGCCCTTCAGTAATTTTCTGAGCATTTCCTTTTCTGATGCAAAAGTGAAACGGCTTAGAAAATATAAGGAGTTTCAATAAAACGCCGCTTACCATTACATCCTGCGCATTCTTTGTCAGTCTGTTGCCGCCTTTCGCAAAATTTAATGGCATTTCGGACAGCGGAAGTCTCCCGTCTCCAAGTCTGATCTGAACATTCTCTCCCCCATTAATTTTTCTCCTAAATTTCGTGTTTCCTGTCAATCTTTTACCCAAATATCCAGTACCCTGAAAACCCGTAATAAGGCCTCATTGATGAACACCTGATCAAGAGCCTGATACTGTATATCGTTTTTCTTTCTCTTTTTAATACAATGCACGCCACCCCCACTCTCCGCCCCCCCTCTCCCCCCCCCCCCACCCTTCCCTCTCACCCTACAAAACATAACCTACAAAATGACTCAAATTTCCAAGCATAAGTTCATGTTCAAATCATTCCGGGAAAGCAAGTTACTTGTT
Organism: Orbicella franksi; assembly: GCF_964199315.1. Taxonomy (NCBI): domain Eukaryota; kingdom Metazoa; phylum Cnidaria; class Anthozoa; order Scleractinia; family Merulinidae; genus Orbicella; species Orbicella franksi. Next base: position 16,130,084 of record NC_138148.1, on the reverse strand, counting down.
TAGCCACTGAAATGCGTAAAATAGCTTTGAAGCCGATTATTACATTTTCACTTCCTACCCACCTTATCCCTACCCATTAGAATGTGCACTTCTTATGTGTAACCCAATCTGTGGAATAATGGCGAGTGCACAACAGATTGAAACAGAACTGAGCCTAAACGAGTTCTTGATGAGAATCCTCGACTAAAAGGAAGATTTTAAAGGCTGCTAACAGACTTTTGGGTCAGTTAGTATCTCAGCAGATAGTTAAACTTCTTGTAAACGGCGGCTTATGAGACGAAAGACGAAAGACAAATAAAATTGATAGATGACGCGGGCTTCGGAGAGTTGAAATCTGCTTTACCGTTGCGATGTCTCAGAGTGATTTCGTACACTAATCATTGAAAATGCGGTTGAAAGCTACTGATAATATAATATGAGGTATCGTGGAACACCCAGTTGTCGACATGTCGCGAAGTAAGTGGAATATATCATTATTTTCTTTGTGCATCGTTATTTTCACGTCATTATGCTAATTAGGGCAGCGGTCTTTGTTGACAAAGCACAGCTTAAACTTATTCTTCTAACATTCCACAGTTTCAACTGACCCAAAATTTTATTGGACAGTTTTAAAGGTGAGACATTGCTCTTTATGTGGAGGGTAGTTTTGGGATCTAAAGTGATGTACTTTTGGCGATATTTTCCTTAAATTTCGCCTTTTTATGGCGCTTCACGAGCAGTTCGAAAGTGAAGAAATTTAAACTTCTGTAAAAACAATCAGATGTTGGTCAAATTGCTAAAAACAGTCTCTCGACGTATCAAGAAACATTTTCTTGTCTCAATAAAGTATTTTTACCCGAATTTATCACGTTTTCGTTGTATGGCAAATTGTTAAAAATGTGCCCTAAAATAGCCGATGAAAGCCCTCTCAGAGGGGCAAAACCAAGATGGTCGCCCGAGCGCTAAAATACCGATCGAATTGAACTGAAAGTTATATTTTTGTGAATCACTTAACTAGAACATTCATCTGAGAAAGTTTGAGGAATTTGATTTTTTCTCGTCCAAATGACCTTAGTCGATAATTACAGAGGGCGGCTCAGTGCTGGAAACTGTTTTGAGCCACCTGAAATAGTATAAAATAGCTTATGATCCGAAACGAAGGATTAACTAACTGTATGGGCATGACATTGCTTGCTCTAGCTCTCATAGGCTCAATTGCCAGCCGCTGTTCGGGACAGGAGCCCGCGCTCCTCCCTCGAAGGCATGGGGAGGGACGTAGACCAGACACGAGAGAGCGGCGGAAAGCGAGCCTATAGCTCTCACAACGCGGAAAAAGTTAGAACGTATTAGAATTGATCAACATACTACACAGAATGATACAGAGGTCATCCATGAAAAGCCATATAGCGCCTTGCTCATTTTTTCAATATTACTTCAATTAATTTTATATCTTCCTGATTGTGAGCAGTCAGATGACGGCGATGACTTGAGAAGTTGACGGCCGATCTATCAACTTTTAATAAAATTAATTTGGAATGATAAGCAAGGCAATGCAGCTACCAGTTCCTATTAGACAGATGTTAAGCCCTTAGGCATGATCGAGAAATACATTTTGTTGCTTTCAATCTCTTGGTCGTCTACATGTACTATGTTAACAAGACAATTACTGGCGGTTTGCGCATTGTTAAAGTCAGACGGGGAGTATTAAATTCAGTGATTTGCATCTTTTCTTGGGATCCTTACCCCCTGGTCTGAAGGTTGACTCTTGATCTGCCCAGTATATTTAACTAACGCCAAAACATTCATTTTAATTTAGTTTTTGGGATTTAATTGAACCATCTGCTTAGAACCTTAAGCAGTTATTTATTGAGAAGCCACAAAAAAAGTATTATCTCCGTAATTTACAAACCTTATGGAATTACATTGGAAAGGATTCCTATTCTTGCTGCATCCGCGTTCGAAACAGTTCTTCATCATTTGACTGACTCATCGTGAATTTCTAACAATTAAACCATTATTATAGGGGGGAAATACCCGAAGTAGTCCGAAGTGGAAATTGTAGCGGAATTATTGTAGCGGAAACACCCGAGGCAGCAAGGAATCGCAGACGAGAATGCTTCCAGTGTGCTTAGGATCTACAACTTAAAAATATGTTTTTTATATTAAAAATCTTACTGGGTACGTTTATCATTCTTTAGACTCTAAATGATAAAGGTGAACAGAATTAATACACTCAACATACAGTTGAAAGTTCCGCTTGCAGCCTTGTGCAGACAACTTGTCCACTGTAAGTTATGTGGCTCCAAACAAGAGGGAATTCGGCGAAGCAATGTAGCAGAAAGTAACGTGATATTAAGTTTGCAATTAACAATACTTTATTTTGAGAGAACGGCTGTTTTTGTTGATGTTGTGAGGGTCCCGTAGCCAGTGAATGCATGCAGGGCATGGGAAGGGTTACTCCACAATAGTACACAGTAGATGGGATCATTCCATTGATATTAAGGCCACTTAACATTACGCATTTGCAAAGGTAGGCCGTTTTACAAAAATTTCGTCTTCAATGGTATTCGAGCCCTGACGCGCCGATGTTTCGCTGCGGTAGCAAGCTTTTTAGTCTTGTTATAGAACTACAAACTCTTTAACTTATTTCTATCAATCTGCATCTTTCCATTGTCAGTTGTTTGTCTCTCTGTAGAAATGTCGTAGCTTCATTTGTACTATTTGTTTTAATTACGTATTCATGTGTCATGCTTCTAGCATGGCCACAAAGCTTACTAATCAGGGGACACACACCAGATGGAATTGGGATTTGAAGTATTGTGGCCCTCGGTATTAGGAGGTGTCGGGGTACGGAAGTTTTTGGCAAAAAATTAAACAGTTTACAAACAAGAGACGATGATCATCCTCTCCTAATACAAGACATTGGTTAGATTAATGAGATACAGGCTATTTAACAAAACATCATTCACGGGATATGGGACACTAACCAGGGCCTCTTTAGCCTGCGTGTTTCCGGGCGCTCTCCCTGTTTATTAATATGGCCTTTCTCCAGGATGTTTATTCCTACCGTTGTTTAATTCCTCAGTCAGACATTTGTGACTTATAACCAACTTCGACTTCTTCGTAAGCCAAACAATTTTGACCACGTAATTACTCTCTCATTGTAGACTAGACAGCTTTGAAACCAAACGGGGTGAGAAACACACAAGCCGTAAACACTGGTGCAGACTAGTACGAGTAATTCCACTTTCGCTCAGTCCGTCGTGCGTGACGCGAAAGACAACCGCGAGAAAAAAAAAATGGTTCCGCGAAATCCCGGAGACTAGAAGCGCGGGAAAGATTTCGCGCGGCCAGTTTTTCCCTGCGGTTAATTTACGGTCTCGTTCGACGGACTCCTCAGAAGAAGGACTACTCGTAGTCTATAACTGGTGATGTTTAATTCATTACGGATCCTTTATTTGGACACAAGTCAGTGATTAGCCGTCGTAAACCGGACAAATGGACCTTTTTATTTCGAGGAGTTTCGTCTTAATGTCTTCCAGCCGTGACCACTCTTGCTTTCTTTCGGTTTGTTACTTCTCTCCGATGTTTTTCAACGATGCAATTTATTTTGAGTGACAAAAGATTACTCCTTACTTAATTTCCAGTAAGTCCTGAAATTCAGCGACAATAATCCCAACCATTCTCTAAGTGAACTAGAGCAGCTTTGAATATAAATTCTCCTTCTGGGTAGCGCTTCTGACAGGTTTATTGGCGGTGGTAAATGCTTTATGAGCCCTTATTGTACGAGCGATAGATGATTAAACCTTCATTATTTGACCGCCTCTTACCACATTACAGACCTAATTAAAACAGCTTTTAGCTTTTGTTTTTCAATTCCTGTAGTACCCTTCGAAGGCAGCACATACGCACTTCAGTAGCACGATCATTTCACTCTTCAATAACGATGTGTGACCATCGGAAAGCTCTTACTTCCTTTAATTTAGTTACTGCACATAAGTTACCTGATGCCAGATTAAAATGGCTTTAAAGCCGCACGTTACAAGCCCACACAACCTCTACAGTTCCTTTTTTCCTTTTTTTCCTCACGATGTTACGTTTATTAAACAGTTCAGAATTCCACTTTAGACTGAATTGAACAGCCTTAAAGCCGTTTATTTATACCCTTCCGTGCTATACGCCTAAAGCCGGCTTTCGATCGTGATGCTAAGTCCTTTATCAACCGCTAATCTGGTCACTGAAACGTCAGTGGCATATTTCTTAAAATTTATGTAGTACTATGTCTTTGTCGCGATAAACCTCTTTAAGTTCACGAGTGGCCACTGATATATCGACTAACCTCTATTTATACCTTTCTTCTTCCGAGAAGTACATTGCTTTACATCATTAGCCCTTTATGTTTCTATTTAACACTTACTATGCTTTATTTGGCCTTAAAATATCAGATCTTACACCTTCCTTTCTGATACAACATATGCATTATACATGCACCTTCAATTCCAATTTTTAATATCTGCATGCACATTCACTGGAAAAGTTGAAAATTTCCATGGACATGTCAATTTCAATTTACAGTATGTGAATCGTGATTTACATTTTTTGCAAATTACAATTTACTTGTTGGGGTTTTGTAAAATAAAATTACAGGAAATTTACAGTTTTTAGTACAGTATGTAAATGTTCTGAAAATAGTTATTTACGTTGTCTTTGTCGACAATGATTATTTGAAGAACATGTGAAAACCTGTAAAGTATTGTACGCACTTTTACAGTATCTCCCGTTGTAAAAAACACGTAAGTTGCTTTACTTAACCATGTGAGAAACGTGGAAATAATTCAACCGAATGCTGTAAAAAGTCTGGAAATGTTATGTTTGTAGCCCTGTAAAAACCATGTAAATGAAAAAAGGGGGCCTGTAAGAAACATGTAAAAACAATGTAAATGAGAAAAGGGGGCCTGTAAGAAACACGTAAAAACCATGTAAATGAAAAAAAAGGGAGCCTGTAAGAAATATGTCAAAACCATGTTAATGAAAACAGAGGCTTGTAAGAAACATGTAAAAACCATGTAAATGAAAAAAGGGAACCTGTAAGAAATATGTAAAAACCATGTAAATGGAAAACCTAGAAGTTGTACGGGTGAGGTAGGCGGGGTGGGGAGGACTGTAAAAAAACATGTAAATTAATAAGGGGGGCCTTGCAATGGATGTGAAAACAATCTAAATAAGATAATGGGGGCTTTTCGAAAAACTGTAAAGACCATGTTAATGTAAAATGGAGACTCTTAAAAAGATCTAAATTTAAGAGAAGGCCTGCTTGAACTCTACAAAAACCATGTAATGAAAAAGTGGGGTTATTTAAGAGACCTCTCGTGTAACGGTTCAACCAACGGAGACTGTTCAAATGATGTAAATTTCAAATCATCGGCAAAATGGGACTTTCACAGCAAGAAATCAAAAATTTATTCCACTTAAAGTAAAGTTGCCGGTATAGTTTGTGAGGGCTTTACTTTAGACCCCAGTTATATGGTGTGGGGTACCCAAGACAGCTGTCGCTCTCTGTCTCTGTCTCTGTCTCTGTCTCTGTCTCTGTCTCTGTCTCTGTCTCTGTCTCTGTCTCTGTCTCTGTCTCTGTCTCTCTCTCTCTCTCTCTCTCTCTCTCTCTCTCTCTCTCTCTCTCTCTCTCTGAGGCAACTTAATCGAGCGTTTATGTGTAAAAATGTTGTCCCTGTAGTCCGAGTCAAAGTTGACCCTACAAGGTTAGTCATAACTGGCCCTTATTAAATAATCAAACGTGCAAATATCCGTCTTTCTTTTAGTTTTCCTCGGTCATTCAATCAAAGCGGCTTTTGCGGAGTTAATTTTCATTTCTTTGATACAAATTTCTGCTTTAAATCCTAACGCTAGTCATTTCGTGACACTCGCCACGACGAGAATTGTCTCGGTTAGGCGAACAAAATTGTTTATATGAAGAAAAGTTGTCCCGCCTGCCCGGTTGCCCTACCTGCCGAGGCGAGACAACTCGCCCACCCGAGTTGTCTAGCTCCCCGACGGGTTCGCGATCCTCTTGTAAACGGTTGGTTGAATTTTGCAAGAAATAAGTGTAAAGTTACAGAGTAACTTAGGGTGGGGGGAGGGGGGAGGGTTTTCTCGTTTACTGGGACATATATATAAATGGCGCCTTTTAAAGGCGCGTAAAGTTAAATTGTAACACCGCCGTAAAGCCACGTAAACCTACCGTGAAGCCCCCATTAAGGTGCCTTTTACGTTGAAGCATTTAGCGTGTGCATTTAGTGTGTCCAGGCGTGTGCAATAGTACGCTTTAAATTAGAGTTGGACTAGAAGGTATGCACCCAACTAAATCGTTGCATTGAGCGATACTACACTAAGCCATCTTCTTGTGAACCTTCCGCACACCCAGAGCGACAACAAAACTAGAATTGTTACTGCAAATGCAGGCCGCCCAAGCTCACGTTTCTAGAAAAGCAAAAACGTAATTCTCGGACACGTACGTAGTATTTATTCATGAAGGTCCATTAAAACGCCACGCGTTGCGTGAGTCCAAGGCGGAAAGAACCCTAGTAACTGAGTTTGAACTGACGCGGTGTTAGACTGAGCGAAAAACCGTTGAGAATGAACGAATTATCATCGATTTAGAGCGTTAAATATTCCGAAATATGAACATTCTACAAGTACGATTAATGCAACTAAGTCTGCTCTTATATTTTCACTGTTTTTTGGTGATTTCTACCGTTTTGTGCTTTCTTTACCATCACTGTTATCGCAGTCCTTTCATAAGAACATAGCAGCCCACAGGCGGCCAAGGCTCACAACGCGAGGAGATATTATTATTATTATTTATTTATTTTATTTTTTTTGAAATCTTTATGCGAACGTTCAGCGCGCGAAACGTGACACAGTTACCGCCGACATCTACTGTTACATACTACTGTTACAACTGTTACAACCGAGTTTGGTTACGCGAAACGTGACCTTCGCCTTACAGCATATGGTGGTGTTGTGTTACAACGGTTTGAATTTATAAAGGTTTGTATGGGGAAAAACGGTAATTAACCTGCGATGAACATACAATCATGAAGAGGTAGGAGGGTAGCAATACTCCTAGCCGCTTCACACAACTGACACACGAGAGCTACAACCCAGTTGGGCTTTTAAAAAAGCTTTGCTCACTAGTTACTTCGGTTGCTTGCTTGCATACTTGCTTATTAATTGCCTACTTCTCAATAGCTTGCCCGATGGCATCCCTGCTTGCTTGCTTAGTTGCATGCATGCTTATTACTTTCTTACTTGCGTCCTTCCATTCTTGCTTGCCTGTTTGCTTGCTTGCTTTCTCCCTCGCTCGCTCGCTTATTTATTTGCTTCCTTGCTTGCTTGATTGTTTGCTTGCTTGCTCGCTAGTTTCTTCCTTGCTTGTTTGCTTGCCTACTTTCTCGCTCACTCGCTTGCTTGCTTTCTTGTTTCCTGCTTGCTTGTTTGCTTAACTACTTTCTCGCTCGCTCGCGCGCTTGCTAGCTGGCTAGCTTACTTACTTGCTTGCTTACTAGCTCCCTTGCTTGCTTCCTTGCTTACTTGCTTGCCTGCCCGCCTGCCCGCCTGCCCGCCTGCCCGCCTGCCTGCTTGCTTGCTTGCTTACTTCCTTGCCAAAATCCACTCTACCTTCGCTCCGTCACCGTGCGAGGGAAGTTTTCCGTTACCCAGACGCTGAAGATAGCGATTAGAGTCAACAACAACAATAGGTAAGCCATTTTTGCATAATTTGAACAACTAGCGTGAAGTAAGGTTAAGATACAGTTTCGATTCGTTTTGCCTTTGGTTGTGAATATGTCATGGTCTAAGCTTACATTGCTTGTGGAATCGGCTTTGGGGATGTTTAACTACAGTGCATAAAGACAAGACCAGTTGTAATACTACTTGTGTTCGTTGAGCTTTACAATCAGTTATTATCTGTTCTCGATAAGTGCATACAACATTTGTTATTGGCTTACATGTATGCACTTTATGACCCCTTAATTTGATGGATGCTCTTGTAAGGTTATGTTTCCCTCTAATGTGAATGCTAGGAAGCTAAAATGTAATGTGCCGTCTTCAGCAGATAAATTTCTTTTATGCTAGTGTAAGTATTCTGAAGGTATTGAAGTGTCTACAGTTGTACCTTCATGCAAATTACAGTATGCTGTTATACACAACTGTACATGCACATTGCTCCCACTGGCAGTGATAGTAAGGTAAATGCTGTGGAATTTCTTTCACAGAGGAAAAACTAAGATGCTTTATAAAGAGGTATACATGTACCTCAAACTGTCATGAAAACTACATCCGGCTTGAAAAAAAAGGAAGAGTAACTTGGCCAGGCAGGAAAATCTACTTGTCTTGAACGACACAGGATTAGTCAGTTGATAATATTTGATAACAATCAATAGAAATTAGTCAATGATATCAGAAATCAATAAAAGGATTCGTCATGAGTAATCGATTAAGATCAATTATTTTTTTAATAAGCATTATTGACTTTGCTTTGCTTGAAACTTCTCTAGCATGTCAGTATGAATTTCTATCAAATGATTGATAACACTGATAACACTTACATATTTCCATTTGTTACTTTATATCAATAGTAGTTATAAGAATGCCATTTTTGGTGCATTAGACCAAAAAACAGCCTTCCCACCTCTCTAGAAATCAAAAAAATACCCTCGCCGGGCCCCAACTTGAAAAACCCGATTTTCAGGCCTCTTAGAGCATGTTCCATCTTAAGCCCTCTCATGAGCAAATTTCATGTCTCCCACCCCTCCAGAAATAAAAAAAAATCCCTCTGCCAAAAACACTTCACGCAGTCGGCTCATGACCAAAAAATACTCCTGCCACCCCTCCAGAAATCAAAAAAATCCTTCTGCCAGATTGGTCAGTGGTTATCTCAAGGATCTGGCTGGATAATCGATAAAATTAATGAACATTATTTGAATATTGTTAAATATAAGCCAATGAAGGGAAAATCATATATCCAACTTCCAAAAGAATTAAGACATCATATGAAAGGTCTTATAAACTTATAAAGATAGTAAATGTTTGAGATGGTGTCATATCAGACATTTAAATCCACAAGAAGTTAATCCAGAAAGAGTTAAAACAATTGATAGAGAGTATGTTAAACGTTTAGATCATTCTAATGTTGAATTTCCTGTTAAAGTCAATGATTGTCATAAAATTGAGAAACAAGATAATATCAACATCAATGTCTTTGTTAATAAGTAATGAAGAAAATTAACATTATGTATTAATCAAAGACTTTAATAGATTCATGTTTAATCAAAATAAACACCAACATAAACAACATTTTTGCATGCATTGTCTTCAACATTTGTCATCAGAAGACATTCTTAGTAAACATAAAACTGATGGTATAGTAATCAATGGTGAACAAGCAATGAAAATGCCAGAAAAAGGTGAAAAAATAATGTTTAAAACTCACCATAGACAATTAAAAGCACCATTTGTTATATATACTGATTTTGAAGCTAGAAAACACAGAAAAAGTTGATTCATGTAAACCAAATGACAACAAATCATATACTGAAGCATATCAAAAACATACAGATTGTGGATATGGTTATAAAGAGTATGTTGCTATAATGATAAATACACAAAACCAGTTCCATCTTTTAGAGGTGAAAATGCAGTTCATAAATTTATGGAGAAAATGTTAGATGAAGTGAAATACTGTAGAAATACCATCAAATACAAATTCAATAAACCCGTGAAAATGACTGATGGAGATAAGAATAATGCTAAACAAGCCAAAAGAATGTCATATTTGCGATAAAAAATATAGTAAAACAGATAAAAGAGTACGAGATTATTGTCTTGTTACTGGGAAATATAGAGGTTCTGCATATGAGAGTTGTAATCTTAATTTTAAATTAACCGATAAGATACCAGTCATATTTCATATTCTTAGAGGTTATGACAGTCATTTTATAATGCAGCAAATGGTGAAATAGCTAAAAATCATAAATACATTGATAAGAAAGGAGAAGAAAAAGAAATGTTGATGAATGCAATTCCAAATAATATGGAAAAATATATGGCATTTATGCTAGGTCACAATTTAGTGTTTATTGATAGTTTTCAGTTTATGAGTTCTAGTCTTGATAAACTAGTGAGTAATTTACCAAGAGAGCCATTAAAACATACATCTGAAGTTTTCAAAGGAAAAGCACTGGATCTAATGTCAAAGAAAGGCATTTATCCTTATGATCATATGGATTCATTTGAAAAGTTTAATGAAACAGAATTACCTTCAAAAGAACAATTTCATAGTATTCTCAATGATGAACATATATCTGAAGATGATTATAAGCATGCTAAAAAAGTTTGGAAAGGATTTAATCTCAAGAATATGGGAGAATATCATGATCTATATTTATTGTCTGATATTCTGTTACTATCTGATGTTTTTAAAAATTTCAGAAAAACATGTTTTGAATATTATAAAGGTGATCCTGCTCATTATTTTACTTCTCCTGGATTATCATGGGATGGTATGTCGAAAATGACTGATATTAAATTGGAGCTGATGAATGATATTGATATGTTCCAGTTCATAGAGAAGGGTATGCGGGGTGGTACTTCCTATATCGCTCACAGATTTGGTCAAGCAAATGATAAATATATGAAAGATTATGATAAAACAAAACCTTCAAAATAGATCACTTATCTCGATGCAAATAATCTCTATGGTTACGCGATGTCACAATATCTTCCAACTGATAAATTCAGATGGATGACAGAAAAAGAAATTGATAAATTAGATCTTGCTAAATATACTGAAGAAAGCAAGACAGGTTTTATTGCTGAAGTTGATTTGGAATATCCAAAAGAATTACATGATTTATATAATGATTTTCCATTAGCTCCTGAACAAGTTAAAGTAACAGAAAATATGCTATCAGACTACTGCAAAGAAATAAAAGACAGATTCAATATATCTATGGGACAAGTTTATAAATTGATACCTACATTGAACAATAAAGGAAGATACGTACTACATTACAGATATTTGGATTTATATCTTGATTTAGGATTAAAAATAACAAAAGTACATAGAATTCTTCAATTCAATCAATCTCCTTGGCTAAAACCGTATATTGGTTTTAATACGGAAAAAAAGAAAACAAGCAAAAAATTCATTTGAAAAAGATTTCTTCAAACTGATGAATAATTCAGTATTTGGGAAAACTATGCAAAATTTAAGAAAGAGTAGATGTTCGATTAGTAACTGATGGAAAACATGTTAAATTAGCAAGCAAACCAACTTATGTATCATCCAAAATTTTCAATAAAAATTTAGTTGCCGTTTATAAAATCAAAGAAACGTTAAAATTGGGTGAACCAGCATATATTGGAATGTCTATATTAGATATATCAAAAACATTAATGTACGATTTCTATTATAATCATATCAAAAAGAAATACAAAAATAGAGCACAATTATTATTTACAGATACTGACTCTTTCACATATGAAATTAAGACAAAAGATATTTATGAAGACTTTTGGAAGGACAAAAGTAAGTTCGACAGCAGTGATTTTCCAGAAGATAGTAAATTCTATGATAAATCTAATAAAAAAGTGATTGGTAAGTTCAAAGATGAGACAGCAGGTCAAATCACAACTGAATTTGTTGGTCTCAGAAGTAAGATGTATTCATATATTAAAGAAAATGGAGAAAATAATAAAACAGCAAAAGGTATCAAAAAAATAGGAATCAAAAAGAATATCAATCATACTGATTATAAAAATACGTATCATAGAATGAAAACAATAAGGTCAGATCATCACAATCGATCTTACGAATTGAACAAAGTTTCACTATCATGTTTTGATGATAAAAGATATCTTCATGATGATGGTATTGATTCTTATTCAATTAAATCAGCAGTAACTTCGGCTGAAGTGTTTGGCTCATCAATCAAATCATTCTCCAATTTTGGAAAATCTTTGGTGATGTTCAAATTTCTTTGATGTAGTCTAGTGCTGAGGTGTCTGTATTTACCTGTCATCTTATAATTTTTGTTGTTTAAACAAACAGTACAATACCATGGTGGATTATATTTCATCATTATTAGTGTGGATAAGTTTCATATATATTAGTTGAACAATAATCTTTTCAATTTCTTCCAAAATGATTCTTTTTTGAAAAGTAGAACCTTTCATTCGGAAATTTACTTGATACAAATGAGTATACTTCAGACTTGTTCATATAATATTGATACATAATTTTTATCTATTCTAATAATATGAGTCAATCATGGGAAACAAGTCAATCAAGCCAAAGTATTAGCCAATCGAGCCAATCAAACCAATCAAGCCAAAGTACAAGCCAAAGTCTAAGTCAATCATGCCAATCAAGTCAGAGTTCAACCTGGGATTCTCAATCTTCGGTTCAAGAATGGTTACCATCAGATTACGAGGAATCTGATTCAGATTAAATTTATAAATATAAAACTATATATATATATATATATATATATATATATATATTGAGATGAAACTGACTGAAACAAATAAGTTTAATTGTGGAAATGTTATCCACAAAGGAATGATCAAAATGGAATATATAGATTGTCCATTCTGTGATCAAGAATTAAAACAACCAACGATTAAAACAATTTCATGTTGTGAAAAACAAGACACGATAAATAACAAAAGCAAAAATGTATGCCGCAATTGTGGTACAGTAAGTGGTTATGATATAGCCAGTGAATACATTGATTTTCGTGAAAACAAGTACAAGATTGTGAAGAAATCAGTTTACCAAAGAAAATATCATTTAGAAAATGTGCTAAACGATATTACTAGTAAAAATGGATGGCAATTATCCGTAAACAATAAAAATAGAATACATGATATTTTCCGAAAAATAGATAAGATAATGGTAATCGTAAACGAATGATTAACATTAATTTTATTCTAAAAAAAAAAAATTCGAATTCTTGGATTCACCGACTAATAATATACCAATAACAAAGTCAGAAAAAACTTTGCTAATGTATGTATATTACTAGAATAAAATGATTACATCTTTTTCAGTTGTGAATAATTAATTGTATTTATTCTCAAATTTGTCGTATAATGGCTCATATCTGTTATAATTTCATCGACAACTTTGATGTAGTCTAGAAATCGTTCATCATCGAATTCCAATCCTCTCAGAAATGACCTTATATCAGTCGATATTTTTTCGTATGAAGTGTAAGCAAATTTACACATTTCAATCTTTCTTTTGCAACTTTTGGCTTCTGTGAACGTGCTCGAAATAAGATCAGCACCTGATATTGTCCCAAGAACAGTGATATTTAGTGTTGCAGATCCCACTATTGTTCCTCTTCCTATCAATCCAACAGATCCGATTTTACACGCCAGGTCCATTTTTTAGTGCAGAGTGCACTATTGGGACGGTTATGGGAACTGCCCGCCGCTACGGCACTATGGCGCTATGGCCCTATGACCCTATGGCACTAAGGTGTAAACTTTAATGTTTTGTTTAATTAATTAATTTCAGTTAATTAATTAGTCCAGAGGCAAGGAAGTGGTGGGGGTGGGGTGGGAAAGGTACATGTGTACTCTACGTAAAACATGTTCCATCGCCGTCAGTTGGGTATGAACATCGCAAAGCTATATATTTGTTTCAGGTAACCCCTTTCTCTCCTTGTGGTACCATTCTCTTTAGAACAAAACCAATTTGCTGTAAACCCATGCGTAGAGTGGTTAGCGTCCGTGGCTTCTATATTAGGTGGACGATACATTGCATACGGAATCACGCGCAAATTTTGAGTGGTTCTCCTTATGGTAGAACTCAACATGTAAGAAGCATGCGTTCTAGCATCGTTAGTGTTATACACTATCTTTCCACGCGGTATTTTAAATGTCATGTCATGTGACCAAGGACGGCAGTTATTTTTCAGGTAGCGCCAATTGTCCCTTTTTATTGCAAAAGTGAAACGTTACTGTGGCTGCGTAGCTTTTAGAATTACACACAGGTCGGTTCAACAAATATCATCTGCTGTTTTCAATCTACAATAGTGTGCTTGCCAGGGTTCAAATGTTTATGCTTCTCCTTATCAGCTTGTTTATTTCTTTCCTTAATTGTGTCTGTAAGAGAGACCAAAAAGTTCCCAAGTTAGTGGCTTTAATACTCCGCAAATTGTAGATTTGTGACAAAAGAAACCAGGAATGTGCTTAAATATTGCTGCAGACTCCGTGGCACCTAATGAAAGTGCAAATTGATTTAATCAGTCTTTGAGGAGACTCATTCATATCGGCCAAATAGCGCTGTTTATCTTCAATACTTTTCGTTGAAACGTTTCTCAGCCATCAATATCGTTGTGTGTTAATTTTGAATCGTTTTATTGTTAACAACAAAGGTGGCAACAGTAAAAGAAAGTGGTATTTCGTGACTATCTGATAATTAAATTAGTTCTTGTTCATCGGTAAAAATTTGCAGTTTAGTAAACCAACATCGTTTCTGTTCCGTTTCTTCATCATCACATCTTCCGTGTGTTTTGAAGAAAACAAGGGTTTCATATTACATGCGTTTGCGAGGAAAACAAAAGTATCAAGTTGCAAAGTTAACGTGAAGAGCTAAATTGTCACGTTTGCTGCTTCAACGTATTATTGAATTTAAAATGAACGAACATCAACGTAAAACACCAGTAGCAATTAATTTGTACGTAATTTTTGGACCTTGAATGAAAATGCAACCTTGAAACATACACACTGCAAAGGGGAAAAGCCCTAGCAGACTACCAAAGTAGACACAAACCGGAAGTGAACCGAGCAGGAGGGAGTACTTACGGGACTACCGTGCCAGAGCTATCAATTGAAAGGCCGCGTGCAAGAACGTCCCCTAGATTTTTTGGCCATTTTGAAAGTGCTCAAAAATAGCTGAATTTTGGCATGTGGGCTTCGTTTTACCTGAGAAACATTGCTCTGAGGTTTTTTTGGCTGGGGAGCTCTTCGTTCTCGAGAAATAACGTATGCAAAAAAAAAACTAAGTTTTCCAAGCGGCATCTTTTGGAGATCTTTTTTTGAACAAAAAACAAAAGAAACCTTCTTATTATTTTGTTGAAAAGCAAACAGGCAGACTGTTTATGGTGTATTCCACTGAATCTTAGCTGTCTTAAAGTCAAAGGAAAATAGTGTATAGAGCGGAAATCTGGGAACAGATGTTTACATCGGTTATTTTGACGTGAACACAACACGTGAATCGATCGAGCGTCAAACGAAATACCATCGAACAAAAAAGAGATGTGCCGCATTAGAGCTCTGTCAACTAATATCTTAAGCATTGTGTTAAAGTACCTTGTATGCCTGCCTGGTGGTTGAGAGGCATCATAAAGCCTCGATAAACCCGTAAGTCATCAGCACGTTTTAAAGAATCAAAATGTGTTCTGAAACTTCGAAGGCAGCTGATATACCGTAAACGTGTTATCGGCATTCGAAGTCAGATCGAGCCAGGCAGCAAAGTCCAAGAGCAGTTCTTGCCCAAGAAAAATACTCCTGGTGAGTCGTGGGCCAATTGCCAAGCGTTGCTAGCGTCAAAGTTTAGAAAGCGAGAACTGGTTTTAGACTTAGAAAATTTGTCTTGTCTCGACCGCCATGTTTTCCCGCGCACGAGGTGTAAAGACCCTTCCCGGCATGCATTGCGATCACGTTCTGCGTACGTTTCTTGAACTGGTAACTAGATTGTTTCGGCTTTTTTCATTTAAACATAATAACGGCCAACAAGTAGCGATCGATTGTAAAAAAAATCAACTTTTTTTGACATAATTATTTCTTTTTTTTCCAGTTTTCTTCATCAAATTCCAGAAATTCACCAATTTGTACATTTCATAAGTGTTCTGGCTTGATTTTGTCTTAATTTCTATTCTTTTTTGACTTTTTAAGAGAAAAGTAAAATCCAAGCAGGCGGATCCAAGGTGGTGGGTCAAATGATGTCATTTGACATCATATGACGTCACAACCAACGATTGTGGTATCATTTTGTAGACCAAGTTCAGGGCTATCTAATCGATGTAAATTTGTTTCGCTGTGCTTTAACAGAACGAAAACCCAAGGGGATTCCATTCACTTTCCCCTTGTACCACGGTGGGGGTAAGAGTTAGCTTGTACGTCTGCGGGTTAAATAGCAGTGCAAAGCGCCTAAATTCTATTCGTACAATCTAAATATGGGAATGAACAGCCGTGAGTTTTTCTCGGCCTATCTTGCTTTTTAGATTACTCTTGATACCCTGCTCAATCAGTATAGGTCATTAATACTTGATCTTGCAACTTATTATTGTCAACTCTTACTTTACATTCGGCATACAAACTCATCAATCCTGAGAAGTATTCTTTGCTGAAACTATTGTTTGCCTCATTCCGAGTTCAAAAACCCTTGAGATATTGATTTTGCCGCATCAGGCATGCAAGTAAATCTTGTTAAACACGTATATAATGCTTGAACTGTAAGATTGAGCTTCAGGTAGCGTTTTTCTTCTGAAAGTTCCTATATTAAATTAACAGCAGATAAATTTTATACCTCAAAGATGTTGGCACTAAATATGATAAATAATCGCATATCTGCGGGTAAGGGTGTGAAAAAAAATTGCAATTGTGAGAAAAAATTGAGCGTTGAGAAGATCTAGTAGCTGAAATTATCTGAAAAACCTAGCGTCCAAGCGAGCACACATGGCAACATACATGGCACCAGTGCCTTAAGTTTAGCAAGGTTTGGCCCTGGTTGAACTTTTTGAATTTTTCTAGGCACTCAAGAAGCTTAAGTGGCTCTTGGCTATCGTTTTCTTTTCTACTCAGTAACCTCCTGTGTACATCTGTAGCTCCATAGCACTGTGAAATAAGTAATTTGTTTTTTCTGGTCACAAGACTGTGTTGCATATTCTACATGGTGGATGCTAAAGTAGCTGGGAAGCAGTACTGTTTTCCTACAGCAAACCTGGTCAAGATCTCTTCTGCTTAATCTTGAGAAGGACTCAGATCAGCCTGGTGTATGGTGAGTTGGCCACTTCTGTACATCACAGACAACCTGCAGAAGTACTGGGCTATTTGGTCTGCAGCAAGCTACTCTTCTTTGCTGAACATTTTCCTGCCACTGCTGTCTTACAGAGTCTCATCTTACTGCACTCAGTCACTGCATTTTCGTCCTGTCTCCTCACATTCCAGGAATATTCTTTTCATTATCTCAGAAAAGAGGGTTCCCCAGACCCATCCCTTTGAGATTTCTCATGTGGATCATGATCACTAAAGGACGTTTGGGATTTCAACCCATTTTATTTTGACGCTGTCTATGCCGTTTCTTTCTCTAACCTCATTAGGTGTTTACCCGCTGATCCATGTGTTTCTGTAGACTGCAAAATACTGGTATGTTTTTGTGAATCCCTCCTCAGGGTAGGAGAAATACACTCTCGTATCTTTGACAACTTGGGACTCTTCCTCAATAGATTGCGAGTCCTAGACCATAGTTCATTGAGGGGAATGATTATGAAGCCCGGCAAACATCAAAGGAGCAAACAAAGATGCCAAGATTTGTGTTGGAAGGTCCACAGCAAGATTAAGTATTAATGACCTGTAATGATCGAGCAGGGTTTCAAGAGTAATCTAAAAAGTAAGATAGGCCCAGAAAAACTCTCATCTAACTAGTCAATGTTTTAGAATTTTAATATCGTGGCCATTCCCATATTTAGATTCTACGAATAGAATTAAGGTGTTTTGCACTGTTATTTTAACCCGCGGACGTACAAGCTAACTCGTAACCCCACCGTAGTACAAGGGGGAAGTTGATGGAACCCCTTTGGGCTTTCTCTCTGTTTAGGGCCAGCGAAATAATTAGATTAGATAGCCCTGAGCTTGGTCTACAAAATGATACCATATATATGTTGGTTGGCAAATGACGTCATTGGACCACCATCTTGGATCTGCCATCTTGGATTTTACTTTTTTCTTAAAAAGTCAAAAAATAACGGAAATTGATACAAAATCAAGCCAGAACGCTTATCACATGTAAAAATTGGTGAATTTCTGGAATTTGAAGAAGAAAACTGGAAAAAAAACTACAGAATTATGTCCAAAAAAGTTGATTTTGGCCAAACCCACATGAAACTAATCGTTGCCATGTAAACGTCAAAAATGATGGACACACAATTGACATATCAAAATATTCGTGAAGGATGAATGAACAGCTACTGAAAGTTTCAGCTCTTTAGAGTAAATCATCTTTTCAAAATTTTGAAAAAACCTTATTGGGGGATGGCATTCACCCCCCCCCCCCCCTTGCCTTGTACGTCCATCGATTAAGCGATATTGCAAAGAGTTTTGCATTCATCGAGCTTCCACTGCCCTATATAATATTCAAAGACTGTTAATGACATTAACATAGAAATAACTTTGACAAACTGATTCTATAATGTCTAATATTTTTAGATTTCGCCCTTGTCTCTTTGTTAAAACTAGTCTCTTGTCACATTGTTTAAACAGCTTTTGTTACCAAAAAATAACAGATGCCAAAAAATTTATTCTTGATTTCATTAGGCCAAGGGTGACTCTAAACTGTGATAAAATTAGTTTTGATTTAGAAAGTTGGGTTTAAGCAATATTTGAGTCAGAATTTGAGCTAATTTGCCTTATAGCTAAATGTTGCGTGACATGGGTAGGAAATGACAATCCTTGATTGGCACCTGTAACTTCAAATGACTTGAAACTCCTGGTGTGAACTAGGTCCAATCTATATTTGTGTAAAATATCAATATAGTTCAATGCATTCTGTAACCAGGAGTGTTGTCGAAATTTGATACTTATTTTAGTGACATTTTTGGGATCTTGGGCAAAAAACCAGGGGGGGGGGGTGGTCTAACTCCTAAGGGAAAAATTCCAAAGCCGGCCCACTTTGTCTTTTAGAGTTGTTGGGTAGTACCTTCAATCTGGCAAAGTTTCATCCAAAAAGGAGAGATGGCAGGTATCACCCCTGCCTGGTCCTCTAGTAAACTCGGTCTTAAAAGCAGTCACATTAGGACCACTCCTTTTATACTCTTCCGGGTCTAATAAATCAGCATAAAATTCAAATATTCTTTTGAATAACTGATCATGCATCGCCATTCGAGCTATTTGTTTTTCAGTATGATCTGCTTTTGTTGTCAGTTCAGTTATTTTGTTGTTCAAATCATCGATTGTGGTTTGCATTTCTCTTCTAAAAAAATTTAAAGGATCATCAAACTCATTCAACTGTTTGATATTTACAGAATCATTATTGAACGTTTTTGATCTAATGATTTTTTATGTCAATATTTCCATTGAAGTTTGCAGTTTGAAATTCAACAGCAGCTTGGAATGTCAGTTTGCTATTTTCTACATAATACAGTTCATCAAAGACATCTGAGCTCACATCATTCTGTTTTCCCTCAATTCCATAAACGATCAAATGGCCACGACGCTGAGATGGACTTTTCACAATACCTTGACATTTCAAGTCAACGTAGATGTATTCAGGTGGAGTTGCATCATATTTATGCAAGTGAATGATGGATCTACTGTATTTCGAAAACAGCCTGGTTGTTTGTTGACCAATATTCAAGTAAGTGGAAACAACTGACACTGCCACCTGATCCATAACTGGTGGAAAAATTCAATCACTAAAGTGAATTCACCCTGTGGAAGTTTGTACATGTTGAAACCCAGTCGAGATGCATACCAGTTTTGTGCTCCTTTTCCCATTCTAAAACTGTAAGCTTTTTTACTAATATCATGAGGTGAATCAGAAAAGTCTTCGATACCGTCAACAATGATGTTACTCTCACTAGTTGATTGATTAACATCATCCATAAGGTATTGGAAAACGTTTTTTGTTTGTTTGTTTGTTAAGCCGCTTATATGTGACTCATTTACATTTTTTTTGGTCGAAACTATCAGTCAGCATTATAATCATATCCCCTTTTACCTGGTTTACGTACTGATATTGGTAGCTGACAATATGTTGTGGGGGTCATTGGATAAGTTGGCTATTTTATTGTTGTTCATCTCAATATTTGCAAGCATTTTTTTGAACCGTCTAACAATAATGTATCATTTTTATCCACTTTATTGAAAACTGCAGTATCCACGTATTGTTTGTTCACAACATTGTCGTTTGTTGTTGGTGGTTTTAAATTGATGATTTTGTTGTTACCCATATCAAGATCAACAGTCATAGAATTTCCACCATGTATGCTTCATTTTTTGTTAATTTTAACGCGTTTTTGAAAAATGAAATTGTAATAAAAAGTGATGATGGTGATAGCAAAAAGGATAAATGTCCCATAACGTTAGAATTTCAACATAACACTTTTAAAGTTTTGATAAAATTGAAAACA
The DNA here is from genome assembly GCF_964199315.1 of Orbicella franksi. Classification (NCBI taxonomy): domain Eukaryota; kingdom Metazoa; phylum Cnidaria; class Anthozoa; order Scleractinia; family Merulinidae; genus Orbicella; species Orbicella franksi. The sequence goes on along the minus strand of NC_138148.1, from coordinate 16,109,688 downwards.
AATTACCAACTTACTTGACTGGATCAAATTTTCACGAGCTTGTTGGCTTTGACAAAGTGATTCTGAAAGATGCTGAAAATCATGGGTCACGAATGCCTGATATGAGTCAAGATACAGAAATGCTAAACATACACTGTGATTTGGTTAATACCAGCCTTGTTGATGGAGTAGATATAGATATAATATACAGTTTTAGCACATCTATCTTGAAACCGTCATATAGTTTCACTATGGAACCACGAAGAGTCACATTTAATCCTGTGAATAAGAACACTATTTCGAGAATAAGAATACATATAACTGATGGTAAAAGAAGACAGATAAATCTTAATGGCGCAGATACAGCTTTTAGCTTATTATTGAAAAGAATTATGTAATATATTATTATGAAACCATACGAATTCCAAAGATTTTACCATCCTAAAATGGGTAAATTTGTGTATCAGCACAAAGGAAACGGATTAATTGTTGACAACATATTTAAACCGATAAGAAGTATAGCATCAACTGTTGCCAAACCATTGATGAAAAAAGCAATAAGATCTGGATTAGAACATGCTGGTGAGAGTTTGGGTAAAAAAGAAGCAGGAAAATCTGGTGATTTGATAATGAAGAGATTGGGGAATATGTGAAAAGGAAATGTGAAACAAGAAAGTACAGATATGATATTGAATCGATTAATATTAGGTGAAGGTGTGGTGTGGTACAATAAAAATGACACCTGTTGAAGCTAGTAAAAAGAAGAATGAAGGAATTGTATATTTTAATCTGAATGGTAATACAGAACCAAGGATGAAATCCCTTAAGTTTAAAGTTGGTGATAAAGTCAGAATAAATAAATACAAGAAAAACGTGTTTGACAAAGGATATACCCCAAATTGGACTGAAGAAATAGTTAAAATTGGTAAGATCCAATATACTAATCCAATCACATACAAGTTAAAAGATCTCAATAATGAAGAGATAAAAGGCAGTTTTTATGACCCCGAGCTGTTAAAAGCCAAACAGGATATATTCAGAGTTGAAAACATCATTCGGAGAAATTAAGAAAAAGCAAGCTTTAGTAAAGTGGAAGGGATATACTGATGATTTCCACAGTTGGATACCATTGAAGGATTTGAAAAATATAAACATTAATTGAGTAATATGTCTTGATATTACTCAAATGTGGTGAAAATAATATAACCTACATATACAGATTATTGTCTATTATTGTTGTTTCTGCCGCATTTGTTTTTGCTATTTATTTAGCCAAAAATATTGCTTTTGGCTTTTGCATTTTTTCTCGAGATAGTCAGTCAATTAATATATTCAAATGAATACTTGGAACCATCCATTGGTGAAAAACGACTGAATATGTTTCTAACGTGTTATAAATAAAGTGAGAATGATTATGCATTTCCGAGGGAAAGTCCCGTAACAGACTTCCAGTTTTCTGAGAAATGTCACGCAATTATTTTTATATATAATAATATATTGAAGTAATGCGTTGGTTTTGTCCGTATTGTTTAGAATATTATTTGATAGCATATATAGTCCAACATAAACTAACAATGAAGCATAAAAAGAATAAAAAAGAGTTTGAGAAGAGATATTATGAAAAAGAACGATGCGTTTCTAACGTGATAGCAATAATTCATACAAACAGTCTAATAATAAAATTTAGCTGACTCATTTAATAGGGAAAGTCCCGTGAATACATGATATGTTTCGAAAGTATTAGAAATAACTTGTAAGATATGACGTGACGCCACAGCTGTGCCAGTCTTGGACACATGAAATAGACCGCAGAGATATGACGTCACGGCACAGCTGTGCCAGTCTCGGACTTAGCACTATACAAACTATATTTATTACCTGTGTACACTACATAAAAACGAATGTTACCTGCCTTACTGTATCCATATATCACAAAGCTATATATCTGGTTTAGCAAACCTCTTGTCCTCCTTGAGGTACTATTCTCTTTAGAACAAAACCAATTTTCCCTAAACGCATGCGCAGATTAGTTAATGTTTGTGCCGACTATATGGAAAAAATCATATGACTGTCTCATGACTTTGATGACTCATTTCCGAGGGAAAGTCCCTAAATGACCGGCAGTCTCATAGTTTTCTCAAATTTAAGGAATCGAAAGAACTCATCCAATTCAAACTATCAGATGTCGATTAAGAACTGCCAAGCGATCCAGAAGAGCTGTATAGATCGCAAGTGTAACGCTTGGTTAACGCTCGGCTAAGATAGGGAGAGCATGGTTTGTGACACGGAGTGTTAACCAAGCGTTAGACTTGCGATCTATACAGCTCTTCTGGATCGCTTGGCAGTTCTTAATCGACATCTGATAGTTTGAATTGGATGGGTTCTTTCGATTTCTTAAATTTGAGAAAA